>NW_026857879.1:0-154977 GCF_026571515.1 Ruditapes philippinarum | reverse complement strand
AAAATGAATTATCAGACATGAACTACTTGTGGTAAATTATTAAAAAAAAAAAAAATGTGAGAAAGGGTCTTGAATTAACAGGTTCTTTGTTATATAATTTTTTATAAAAATTGCGAAAACTGTCTAAGTCTAAAAATCTTAATTGAACTTTTTTTAATTTTGTCGTCTTTTCATTTATTTCAAAATTTGTTTTATCAGAACCTTTTTAATGTTCGAAAAACAAAATTATTTAGATGGATTTTCATTGCTATCAATTACTGTGTTTTACTTCTAATAATTTTTGACTTTTGATTCATTTCTAAAGTTTAAAAATTTGGGGATAAAATACTTTCTTTTTTGAATAAATCAGTTGGTTTGATATTTGAGATCTTAGTTTATTATTTCTGAAATTTTCTTATTTTTTTTACTTTTACTATACCCTATACAAAAATCTTTTTATTAATTTCATTTTTTACCACCTCGCTAAAGTTATATGATTCAGTTCTTTGAACTAATTTGCCAATTCAATATAAAAGCTTCATAATCTAAATACTGGTTTTTTAATTTCCAATATTATTTTTTTCCAAAAGGTGTATTAGTTTTATTAATTTAAGTTTAAGAATACAAAATCATGATCAGAAAAAGTACAAGGTAAAATATCACAATTTAAAATTGAATCTTTAAAAAATGACGAGGTATATAATCCGATCTAGTCTACAATCTATTAAATTTGTTTATTGTTATTACACCACTTGACTTATCAGGTTGAACTGTTCATTCAAGATTACTCAAAATTGGAAATTTGTTTTTGAAAAAATCGTCGTTTGAGTGCTCAAGAAGCAGCTTTAGAATTTTCAAAGTTAAACATTAATTCAGAAACTCAAGACATATTATATTAATAAACTGTAAACTTTCTTCTAAACGCATAAAAATTCTTAGCCTTTAAGTGAACGGTCGGTTTTACCTTACAATAGCACTGACATTTTCCACACAAATATTAATGATTACTATTATGACAGACCACTTCATATGCAAACATGTCATTATACAAGTTTGCATCTTCTTTTGTTATGTGTTCTGGAAATTCTGTCAGCCAAAAAGGATTACAAACGTTTAAATTGATTCATTCTGATAATGGATTCGCAAAAGAAAAGAACAAATGTTATAAAACCACATATGGTCAGGTAAACAGTTATGATTATTATTTCTCACTCTTGATGTTGTTGCTTCCACATAAGCAAGAACAACAACTTCTTCATCCTTTAACAAATCCTAGAGAAGCTCTGTCGGAAAAGGAACATTTGCTTGACAAGTCATATGATGCTAAAAATGCCGGATTAATTGATCAAATTGAAGCTGCTGTTGCAATGTATCGTATTATGAATGATAAAATTGCTGAAACGTTTCATTTATCATCATTAACAGAATCAGATGATATAAACTCTGAAAATCCATATTCTTGCACTTTTGACATCAATAACAGCAGCAATATACCATCCTGTAAAACAAATGCTGTTGATATAAATGAAATAGAAAGTGAAGGTATGCAATTCCATTCACTGCAATGCTCAGATTTAGGCTATTCAGAACTGCATAGTAGAATACAACAATTAATTGATGATCAGCGACATGTATTTGACTATGTGGAAACACATTTAAAACCGTCTATAAGAAAGATTCATCTGTTTATAAAAGGTGGTGCAGGAGTTGGTTAATCATTCCTTTTATCGGTTTTAGCAGATTATTTTAGTTTAACAACACCAATTCAATATGGTTACAAAGTCATTATTTACGGAAGTTACAGTTTGAACAGTTGAACATGTTCTAAACTCTCAATCAAAAACAGATATTGTCTGTCGTGTAATACAGGTATTTTTTTATAACTTGTACATTCTATTTATTCTCCATTTTATAATTCGGCATATTTGAATATCAAGTTTTTAACTTAACTTCAGTGTGCAAATAACAATTTTCCATTTCAAAATGAATAAATGCAAAGATGTTACAATTCAAATTACATTTTCAATTCATAATTTATTCACATCTTTATGTTCTGTTCACATTTATCAAATTATTTCACATATTTTATATACTTTGGTGACTTTTTATTGTTACAGTCCTCACCTATGAAATCAAGAACAAGTTCTCACACAGGGATACCTTTAAAGCTAAAACATCTAATGATTAAAGACCACAGCGGCACTGCAAAATAGCTTTATGGGAAAAAGCAGCTGAACAAGACTATGAAGAAAACATAATTGTTAAAATTAAATATGTTAAGGGAACAACTTTCAACAAGCTGCCATTAATAGGAACTACAAGTAAATCTACAGTAGAGGTAAATAGTTATTTTTTAAACAACACATTAAGCAAATAGCAAAACATATACATGCAAAGACATTAGATATTGTACTTCTTTTGTATGACAGAAGCTAAATTTTGCTAAAATAAATAAATATATACATATAAAGCACTCCTTGATTCCCAATAAGCGATTTTTATAGCAATTTTTACCAAAAAACGAGACACTAAGGACCCTTCCCCATTTACTGGGAAACGCCAATCATCAGTTTTGTTGTTTGAAAGAAAAAATGTACACACAACTCCTAAAAATCGTCTGATGCAATTTCACTTAAATTTTTCAATTTTTCATTTAGCATTTTTCATTTTGATATTTTATCTTGCTAATCATGGCATGGCCTTTTAATGATTTTTATATTGAAAATTTGTGTAAATTACTCATGAACTGCTAATGAAATTTGAGTAAATCTTCAAGATTGATTGGTACCTCAAGTACTTGCTGATATGAAATGAATTTACCTGTTCAATGACTTTTTGCTGAGTGATAGCCCTTTAATATAAAAAACGACAACAAAAAACTTTTGGATAATTAATGATTTTGTGCCATTTATTACACAGTAGCTGCAACATGCTATAAATTATCGACAATATATAAAGAACAAAGATGAGATTTCAATTAGTTATCATCAAACATTAATCGCTTTTATTTTATTCACACATTAGAGCTTTTATTTAAATTAAGCACTATGTATATTTCATTGTGCTGTGTTCTACTATACTCTAATTTTACATGTTTTTAATTCTATTTCAGTTTCTTCCAGACGATTCAGAAATTTTTTATACAAGCGCGTACTACTAACTGATGCAAACTTTACAGAAACTATTAGATTCTCAGCCATACTGAAAGGCTTGGACAACATTTACATCTATAATGTTTGCATCAACAAGTAATGTAACAACAAACAACTCACTTATAACACTTGCACGACATGTGGCCAGGTAGCCACAACAAGTTCCACATACTTGCGTGCAAATTTGACCGTATCTGATAACAACAATAACTTGCAAACACTCTCAATATTCTTTCCGGAGTACTGCACTCTGTGTGCATACATGAATAAACAGTAAGAACTTTCACAGGAACTTGTCACAGCAAATCTGTCAGCTTTGTTAAGAAAACAAATAAGTTACACGTTACGCCAAGCCACAATGGGAAACATCATCATCAAAAGAGAAACAGATGACTAGAAGTAGTTGTGACTATGGATTTATATTGTTCAACAAAATACATTTTTAGGGCAACTTAATTTAAGTAAAAAATCTATTGCTAAAGTCATGTTGTCATTTACCTATTTTTTGTTGTATTCAAAAATCGTTGAAAAGGACCATTATTTACACCATTATTTACATTATTTAATTAACACCATCACACACCAATGACGACCTAAGAAGTCAGATAATTTAATTTTGCTTACTTGTTTTGTTTTTTTTTTCTTTTTCATTTACAAATATTGGTTTACTTGGACAAGACACAACATTATAAAACCAACATTTTAAATTATAATCCTGATTTGACCTTGACCTTTAATAGACATTAAACATCAAATCATTAAAATTTAATTTGTAAAAACTTTACTTTTTAGGTTTTGGTTAATTCTTGTGCTACAAAATTGGCCATAATGTTTTTGTAAAGTATAACCTTGATTATCAATTGGATTAAGTCCAATTTAACTTTAAATTATAATTTATTCCACACATTTATTTTTAGCAGTATTTTTACTGCAATATCTTTCTTCAGTGTGTTTTGCCTTGTCAATAAGTAGAAGTCAAGCGCGGTCCCTGCCTAGCAGTGGCTCTTATTAGTTCTAGTCACTTAAGATATATCATAGTATTGCGAAAACACCATTTGTCCCTAGTAACTATGGATTTAAATGCTTAACAAACACCCACTTGTTTTTGTTCAAGTGACTTGTAAGATACATAGTGTTAAATAAAAAAAAGACATTTGTTATTTCAGTGACTTTGTAGGTTTATGGTGTTTAAGATTTGATGGGAAAAACACTTGTTCAACTTCAAGTGACTTGTAATTTCATAATGTTGATAAAAATAAGACTTGTTTTTGTTTTAGTGACAATAGTGTTAATAAAAAGCTACTTGTTTCTTATGGAAACAAACACACACTTCTTGTAATTGTTTTAGTGAGCATTAGGTTATAGTGTGAAAATGAAAATAGCAACTTTTTTTTGTTTTAGTTAATAGAGTGAAAAGCAAAAAGCTACTTGTTTTATTGTTGTATGTGTGTTTTTAAAAACACTACTTGTGTCTGTTTCAATATAAGTTTGTAGATACACTATGCTCAGCATTGAATGAAAAAAAATTAATCACAGAAATTTTTTTAATCTATGACATTCTCACTGAATGTGTCTAATTTGAATAAAAAATTGAATCAAAATTGTAGGGGAAGCTGGGTTCTCTATTACAGGTCACTTACAGTTTGTTCTTTTGTTATAACCAGTTATTTATTTATAAAATATATTCATATTGTGACAACCTATAGTGTTTAGTATTTTAAACTTAACATATCTACTTAATGAGAAGTGGAAACATTTTTATTTTTTATTTACCAAAACTACGTAGCTGTAAACAATATTTTCTATTTTCAAATTTGAGCAAAGTATATCTTTATAGTGTTGAGGAAAACATTACTTGTTTTTTGTTTCATTATAAGTTTATAGTATTGAAGAACACTAATAAATTATTGTTTTTGTCTTATTATTAGTATTTATAGAATGAAGAACACTAATTGTATTTGTCTTATTATTAGTTTATAGTATTCAAGAACACTATTTGCTTTGTTTTATCATTAGTTTATAGTCTTGAGGAAAATACTACTTGTTTGTGTTTTCAACTCACCTATCACAAAGTGACATGGGGAGCTTTTGTGATCACTTTTTGTCTATTATCTGTAAACTTTTACTTTAAACCACATCTCCTCATAAACCACTGAGCCAATTTTATCCAAACTTCACAGAAATGTTCCTTTCCTTGTTTGTTTGTTTGTTTGGATTTTTACGGCACGTCAACACATAACTGGCCATATCGTGCCTAATGCTATAATAGGCTTAAAATGTTATGTAAAACTTTGTAACTGACAATAGAAATGAGCAAATTAGATCCTAGAATACAAGTTTATCTCTTTCAAATAATCAATTATGTTTATTGATGGAATTGAATTAAAGAGTTCTTTAAGTGAATTTACAGAATAAAATCTATTACGGGCGTGTGAAAAATCATGACATTCAAGAAGAAAATGCTTGACAGTAAAATTTTCATTACAACCTACACAGAAAGGGGCATTGTCATTTGTGAGGAGATAAGAGTGGGTAATTTTAGTGTGTCCAATTCGGCATTGAAGAAGAACTGTTTGATCAGGGAGGTTTGACAGAGATAGAGATGGTGACACATCAAGAGATGGGTTTATATCGTGAAGTTAATTAAAAACAGCATTGTCCCAATTTGCTTTCCATTCAGATGCTACGAGTTTATTTATAGCCGGTCTAAAATCACAAGCAGGTAACAATTAGTCATTTTTTTGAAAATTTAATGATTGTTTAGCTAAAGCATCTACTTTTTCATTTCCTCGTATACCTACATGACTTGGGATCCAATATAATTTAACATATTTTCTTTTTAGTATATCATGAAATCGTAAAAGAAGTTTCTTTACCAAGATATTGTCAGATTTTTTATTTTTAATGGATATTAAAACAGAAAGCGAGTCCGAAAATATCACAAATATATCGTAGGTATGCTGTGCTATGTATAACAATGCTAAATCGATAGCTTTTTCTTCAGCAGTAAAAAATGATGCATTATCTGGTAACCTCATAGTAGATGTAAAATTATTTTCAAACACAGCCGAACCTACTTTGCAACCTTCTTTTGAACCGTCCGTATAAATATGTATAAAACCTTCATGTTCTTCCTTAACTGCTAGAAACTTCTCTTTAAAATATCAGGTGAATTTGATGACTTTTTTATATTTGAAAGATTAACATTTATTTTCGGGGAATTATAAGTCCAAGGTGGAACATCCTCATCGCCATTTTGAAGGATACTGTCTGGGTTAATTTTTAGTTTATCTAAATCATCTTTTAAACGAAGGCCTAATGGTTTAATGTCCTTTGATTTGTTAACAAATTTTTCAGTATAACTTGTTTGAAAAATAATTTTTTCAGCTGGATTTTTGCTATTAGATTAAATTCTAGTTGCATATTGAAGTGATAGCTTTTTTTGACGAAGATGAAGCGATGGTTCCCCAGCTTCCGCATATAGACTTTCTACAGATGAGGTGCAAAATGCACCTAAAGCTAACCGTAAACCCTGGTGATGTATGGTATCTAGCATTTGAAGATATGATTTTCTTGCGCAGACCAATATACAAAAGAACCATAAGACTTCAGTATAATTTTAGTAATGTGGAAGTATTTGATCCCCAATTTGTACTTGATAAAACCTTTAGTAAATTTAAAGCTTTCAGGCATTTAGTTTTCAAATGTTTAATATTTGGTATAAAAGAAAGTTTGTTGTCAAATATAATTCCTAAAATGTTAGCTTCATCAACAACTGGAATTTTAGAACCAGATATGTGAAGTTCAGGGTCATTATGGTGTTTCCGCAGTCGACAAAAATGAACACATTGAGTTTTTGACTTTGAAAATTTAACCATTTTCCATTGCCCACTTTTCGATTTTATTTATATTTTGTTGAAGTTGCCTTTCAATTGTTCTCATACTTTTCGATCGATAGCAGATAAGAAAATCATCTACATATAGAGAACACTCTATGCCCGGTGTAAGAGCGCTAGCAATATTGTTTATTTTAAGGCCAAAAAGTGTAACAGAAAGTATGCTTTCTTGAGGAACACCTTGTTCTTGTTGGTGATCCTCAGAAAAAGTTGAACCAAGTCTTACTTTAAAGTGCCCATCGTTTAAAAATCCAGAAATGAAAAGAGGAAGTCTGCCTTTAAGTCTAGCATCCATTAGATCTTTTAGGATACCATATTTCCAAGTAGTATCGTAAGCCTTCTCAAGATCAAAGAAAATTAATACCAGGTGTTGTTTATTTACAAAGGCTTCTCTAATAAAAGTTTCAAGTCGTACAAGATGATCGTTTGTACTTCGCTGTTTACGAAAACCTGACTGAAAATTAGTAATAATTCCATTATTTTCTAGATACCAAACTAACCGATTATTTATCATTCTCTCGAATGTTTTGCAGAGGCAACTTGTTAGTGAAATTGGGCGATAATTTGTAGGGTCAGTTGAATCTTTTCCATGTTTAGGGATAGGAATAACCAACGCATTTTTCCAAGTGTTAGGAAATTCACCAGATACCCCAAAATTTAAAAAAAAATCAAAATTTTGTTAAAAATTGTAAGAAGCAAGCCAAGAGATTGGGGTGGTAGATGTTTAAGAAACTGGTAGTATATTTCGTCCGGGCCTGCAGCACTGTCTTTTGCAGTTTTAATTGAATAAATTAAGTCATCAATAGACAAAAGGGAATTATAGTCTTCATCATTTCTTGAAGTAAAATTAATATGTTCTTTCTCAGCTTTACATTTGTGTTGTTGAAATTCATTTGAATAATTGTTTGAAGAAGAGTTCTTTTCAAATGTTTTAGCCAAAGTTTCTGCAATATCCGTTTTTTGTTTGGCATATTGGCCATCACCAGTTTTTAAGTGAACAATTGGACTTCTTTTTATACTTACCACTTATTTTCCGTACTGCATCCCAGACTTTCTTAACAGGAGTATTTGAATTAATATTTGAAACATATGATTGCCAAGATTGGCGTTTAGACAAACGAATTGATCTTCTAGCCTTAGCTCTATATATTCTATAATTTTCAAGGTTTTCTGTTGTAGGGCGATGTTCAAACTTTTTTTAGCGAAGCTTTCCGTATGCGAACAGCTTTTTTACATTCATCGTTAAACCATGGCTTTTTTATTTTATTACTATTGTTTTTTGTTAATGGAACAACTTTGCAGGCAATAGTATGTAATGCTGAAGAAAACGTTTCAGCTAGATCAGCAGAAGTGGCTCCTTTCTTTTAATAAGTGTGTACCAAGTTTGTTCAAATAAAAACCCTGGGGTCAAAATTGGCTCTGCAAGTGTGGTCATTGTTTTACCTATAAGAATATAGTAATGACTTAGAAATCTTCTTTAAAAAACCCCCAAACACTAGAGCTTATATTTTTTCTTTTAGTCATTTTATAGGTTTTTAGTGTTTAGAAATTATAAATGTTCTAATCGTTTATACTGTTAACATAAACATCGCTTGCTTTTGTTAACTGTAGGTTGTTGAACACTTTTAATTGGATAATTTAAGGTTTACATTTGACAAATACACAACTGTATTTCCTACTTTTGACTTGGTATACGAGATATATAAGAACAAAATTGGGAAAATAACGCATTTTTTGTGCTATTTAAATTTTAATTATTTCAGCAAATAGTTATGACAACACTGATAAAAAAAACCTTCTTGTTTGACATAATGTTTGTCCCAGTCTGTAACTTAATATATACAACAAGTTCTTGTATCACTGTTAAATTCACATGATAGAATGATTATGCTTTCTTTCCATGTTTTAATAACCATATTGGTAGAAAACTTTATTCAATATTTTTGTTTTCACTTTGTCTGGAATATAAATTGTTGCATAAATATGTTAATTAATTGTAAAACTATCAAACCATATACAATAATGCATGTATCCTTCAAACTTGTTTGATGTTTAAAGAAATTGAATAGTATCTAATATTTAAAAAAAATATTGCTACAAAAGCGATTGACGAAAAAAAAGCAAAAAATACTGTTCAAACTCTCTTAAATATTAATTACTTTCCTTGATCTTGATATTCAGCATAGTTTAAAAATTATCTCAGTTAACAAAAACTGTCGTTAACGAAAGCTGCCAAACGTCTTTTCATTGTACTTTAAAACTGGAATCCACTTAACACATATTTTAATCACACTGTTTATTTTGTATGCTTTTAAAATGCATGTATTTTTGTTGTTAGCTGCTTATAAAAAAACCTTTGTACACAGTTTAAAATCATTACTGTTTTTAGGGATTCCTTTTTCTTTTTTTTTTCTCGCATGTAATTAACATTTTTATGGTTGATTTCCTACAAATGTCTTACTATATTTTGACAAAATATCAAAATCATACTTTAACAAACCTTTTTTTACTACTACTTATAGAAGATTCCAATCATATTAGCAAATGCGCAAGTTTGTAAAATATTCATCACCTTTCACAGAACTATTTTTTTAGCTCGACTATACGAAGTATATGCAGAGCTGTCCTACTCGCCCCGGCGTCGGCGTCCAGATTTCAGATTAAAGTTTTGGTGCAGTAAAATATTTTTCACTATAACTTTGTCATTTCTTAAGGTTACTTTTAGGTATCAACTTCAAATATATGTTCCTTATCATCAACCATATCTTATGTGACAAGGTTCATACCTCTAGCACCAATATTTAAGATTTATCTCCCCTTGAACTTAGAATTTTCCTTAAAAATATTATTTTTTACTGTAACTTATTTATTTCTAAAGGGATCAATTTCATACTTTAAATATATGTACCTTATCATCATCCACATCTTATGTGACAAGGTTCATATCTCAAGCACCAATATTGCAAGAATTATCTCCCCATAAACCTACATTTTTTTATTAGAAAACTGTTATTTTATACTATAAGGTATCTACCTCAAACTTCAAATATTTATTCCTTATCATCAATTACATTTTATGTGACAATGTTCATAACTCTTGAAGCAATATTTACAGATTTATCTCTCTTTGAACTTAGGATTTTCTTTAAGAATTATTATAACTTCTTTTTTATTATTTTTTTATTTTTTTTGGTATCTACTTCAAATTTCAAATATATAGTTCTTATCATTACACACATGTTGTGTGACAAGGTTCATGACTGTTTTAAAAATTATCCCCCTTGATCTTGGAATTTATGTTAACAAATGTAATTTTTTACTATAACGTAATACATAATTATACATAATTGATTTTTCTTTCATAGTTTTGTCCTCCTTACTGCGTCCAGTACTTTATTAGTCGAGCTTCGTTGTCTCTTGTTTAGGGTGATTCCGCTTTGTCAGCCATGTTTGTTTTCACAAAGTCTGTTCAAGGTGAAAGTAGGCCAAAATTCATATAACAACAACAAAGCTCACATTGTTATATGATGAGCCATTTACAAGTACACTTCCAGTTTTATGTTTTAAAGACTACTTTAAACAAAAATAAAGATAAAATAAAGTTTCATGCACATTTCATGAATGGCAAAATCCAGTTTAAAGTCTATTTTAGTGCCAACAAATGCTATTTGTTGCAGAAAAATACAAAACAAACTGAAAAAACATAAATCTTAGAAAAATAGTTTATCTGACCTTGAAAAAACATGGCCACCATGACATGCGTAAAAAAGTAGTACCATGAAAATAAATATTATTTACCTATTTCTTGTGTACATGACAATTAGACACACTTCACTGTTACACATAAAAAGGTTTGATTTTGAAGTTTGATTGTTTTTTCATTATAATTGTAGTTCATAAGGCTGTAAATGATAATTGTTTTCTTGCACTACTTTTTTACAAAAAAACAAATGGAGGCCATGTGCTTAGAAGGACATGAGATACTGATTTATTTGGAGTTAAGTTTTGAAAGATTTTTGTATTTCCTGCAAAAATAGCTTTTGTTGGCACTAATACAGACTTTAAAAAGGATTTTGCCATTCATGATTATTATGCGAGCCTCTGAATTTAATATTCTGTTTATCACATACCCAAAACAAGAGCCGGTTGAACCGGGCGATGCTCCCCGAATAGGTTTTGGACACAGGAAGGTATACCTCTTGTAGTGTCAGAGTTATGTCACAGACAAAGTTCAAAGTGTAAAAATAACCCAAATGTTGTGCACGACACACTGTCTCAATAAATATGGTGATCATTTTTGTGAAATAGTTGTAAAATCCAACTTCAAATAACAAAGTCATGGGCCGGACATGATTTTGCTGCAAGGTCATGCTGTGACATTGACCTTCAAGGTAGCGACCCAAATGTTGTGCATGACACGTCATCTCAATGTGATGATCATTTCTGTGAAATATTTCTAAAATCCGACTTCAAATAACGAAGTTATGGGCCGGACACGATTTTGCTGCAAGGTAGCAACCCAAATGCTGCATGCAACACTTCGATTTAATATGGTGATCATCTGTGTCAAATAGTTGTTAAATCCGACTTCAAGTAACATAGTTATGGGCCGGACACGATTTTGCTGCAAGGTTATGCCGAGACATTGACCTTCAAGGTAGCGACCCATATGTTGCGCGCGACACATTGTCTCATTATGGTGATCATATCTATGAAATAGTTATAAAATCCGACTTCAAATAATGAAGTTATGTGCCGGACACGATTTTGCTGCATGATTATGCTGTGACCTTGACCTTCAAGGTAGCAACCCAAATGTTGCTCGTGACACGTCATCTCAATATGGTGATCATTTCTGTGAAATAGTTTAAAAGCTGACTTCAAATAACGAAGTTATGGGCCGGACAAGATTTTGCTGCAAGGTCATGCTGTGACCTTGACCTTCAAGGTAGCGACCCAAATGTTGTGCATGACACGTCATCTCAATGTGATGATCATTTCTGTGAAATATTTCTAAAATCCGACTTCAAATTACGAAGTTATGGGCCGGACACGATTTTGCTGCAAGGTCATGCTGTGACCTTGACCTTCAAGGAAGCGACCAAAATGTTGCGCGCGACACGTCATCTCAATATGATGATCATTTTTGTGAAATATTTTAAAAATCCGACTTCAAATAACGAAGTAATGGACAGGACACGATTAACCCCCCCCCCCCCTTCCCACGGTCTCCTGTCCCCTTCCCCTTTGTGGGCCTATTATTACTTTCTTTGAATTCCTAATCAGTTACAAATTATTTATCATTTATTGATTAACGTGTCGTTGCCCTGTCCTTTTTATGTTTGGGGTCCGCCTGGGCTCCTTACCATTGGTTCTTGTTGCTGGGTCATATGGGGGTTGCGTTCATTGAACGCCGCCTTTCCTTGTTGATCTTGTTTTTCATATTTTACCAACTGCTGTTACCCTGTTCGTACCTAATGTAGCTTGCTTTCTTTACAGAGATTGAGGGGCAGGCTGAGGAGACGATGGCGGCGGCGGTGACAGCGGAGGACGGACAGGGGCAGAGGCAGGGAGAGTCAGAGGAGATGGTGGTGAAGGAAGAGGAGACGGCGGCGGTGGGCATGACAGGGGAGACGTTGGCCGCGGAGAAGAAAAAGGCGAAGAAGAGGAAGTATGAAGAGGTGGAACGTGAGGGTAAGAAACATTTGATCACATGAAGTAGACTTATGTATTGAATGCATTGTTGTGTATTAATTATGATAAACAAGATCGACAAGGAAAGGCGGCGTTCAATGAACGCAGCCCCCACCCGACCCAGCAACAAGAGTCATCGGCAAGGAGCCCAGGAGGACCCCAAAGAAAACAGGACAGGGCACAAGGCAGAGCACGGGCAGGCATATAATTAGTAACTGATTAGGAACTAAAAGAAAACAAATAAATGATTAAATATTAGGCCCACAAAGCCAAAAGGCACAGGGGAAGGGGACACGAGACACGGGGAAGGGGAATAAATAAAATAAATAAAAAACAGGGACAAAGGGGAAGATACTTACCGTAGACGAGAAACAACAAGAGACACAAGCAAAACTGTCACGAAAACAGTATAAAACAACATAGACATACATCTGAGGAACACAGAGGGGCGCCGCCTTGGAACGGTCAGTAGCATAATAATGACTACTGGGGAGTTTAAACCGGTTAATGGTGCACCAAACCTCGCTCTTAGCCCCACTATGTTCCTATAAACAAGACAGTGTAAATAAAATGAATCCCCGCCAAGTGAAATTCTAACAGTTGCTATGGTTACAAAAGGTTAAATAAGTAAAACACCAAAATGATCATGTAGATACATATAAAAGTAAACCCAATGACCATAACAATGTCTGTTTTCAATGACTTACCAGCTGCTGTTACCCTGTTCGTACCTAATGTAGCTTGCTTTCTTTACAGAGATTGAGGGGCAGGCTGAGGAGACGATGGCGGCGGCGGTGACAGCGGAGGACGGACAGGGGCAGAGGCAGGGAGAGTCAGAGGAGATGGTGGTGAAGGAAGAGGAGACGGCGGCGGTGGGCATGACAGGGGAGACGTTGGTCGCGGAGAAGAAGAAGGCGAAGAAGAGGAAGTATGAAGAGGTGGAACGTGAGGGTAAGAAACATTTGATCACATGAAATATGATAAACAAGATCGACAAGGAAAGGCGGCATTCAATGAACGCAGCCCCCATCCGACCCAGCAACAAGCGTCAGCGGCATATAAGTAGACTTATGTTTTGAATGCATTGTTGTGTATGTCTGTTTTCAATGACTTACCAGCTGCTGTTACCCTGTTCGTACCTAATGTAACTTGCTTTCTTTACAGAGATTGAGGGGCAGGCTGAGGAGACGATGGCGGCGGCGGTGACAGCGGAGGACGGACAGGGGCAGGGGCAGGGAAAGTCAGAGGAGATGGTGGTGAAGGAGGAGGAGACGGCAGCGGTGGGCATGACAGGAGAGACGTTGGCCGCGGAGAAGAAGAAGGCGAAGAAGAGGAAGTATGAAGAGGTGGAACGTGAGGGTAAGAAACATTTGATCACATGAAGTAGACTTATGATGGAGGGATGTTGCACTTATTCATTATCCATCATGTACAGACTCAATCAAACCGAGTCTGCAATTCTTACGTTATTTTGTTGTGATTAATGCTTCCGAGGGATTACTTTGTTTCCAGAATTATGTATTGTCTGTTTTCAATGACTTACCAGCTGCTGTTACCCTGTTCGTACCTAATGTAGCTTGCTTTCGTTACAGAGATTGAGGGGCAGGCTGAGGAGACGAAGGAGGTGGTGGAGGAGGAAAGGCCGTTGAGGGACTGGACGACAATAGAGCTGTTCCAGCAGTCGGGCAGCTTAGCTGGTGATTTAGCTGGTAAGAGTTTTGTTACTTTTAAGAACCTGCATGTATGTAGACTTGTGACACATAATAATTTAATACGTGATTGTAAACTTAACCAGATTATAGTAAAGGGATCGTCGACTTCTGTATTTATCTATCTTGTTATATTTTCTGGTCCTTCGGGATCATTGATGCCAACACTATGAAGTGTTGAGAATTGAGTACCGCTCAAGCCGGTGCTAGGGGGCGTGAGGGATGTTGCACTTATACATTATCCCTCATGTACAGACTCAATCAAACCGAGTCTGCAATTCTTATGTTATTTTGTTGTGATTAATGCTTCCGAGGGATCACTTTGTTTCCAGAATTTTGTACTTCACAACAGCAGGTGTCAAGTGCCGTGTGGCAGCCGTAAAAAGTTGCCCTGTACTTCACTTCAGTGTTGTTATATTTTCTGGTCCTTCGGGATCATTGATGCCAACACTATAAAGTGTTGAGAATTGAGTACCGCTCAAGCCGGTGCTAGGGGGCGTGAGGGATGTTGCACTTATACATTATCCCTCATGTACAGACTCAATCAAACCGAGTCTGCAATTCTTATGTTATTTTGTTGTGATTAATGCTTCCGAGGGATCACTTTGTTTCCAGAATTTTGAAGAATATGTTATTCAGTGATTTTGTGATTGTAGACTTGTTATGATGATTTGATAACTTGATTGGGGTGTGTATACAAAATGGATCGTCGACTAAATAATTTAACGAATTTTTTATTGTAGACTTATAATATCATACCGACTACAGATTGTCATTTATACGCATGCTTAATCATGGTTTGCTCTTGTTGCAGTCAGTACCGACTCTGATGACTACCCCATTGAGCCGGTGCCGCCCAGACCGGCAGTCGTCCTGGAGCGTGGGTCGGACGGGAATTTCGTGAGGGACACCAAGCCATGGCCCAGGTACGGGCTGCTTAGAAGGAAGCGGACCTCATCGGAGTCGACAGCGGCATCCTCCGGCGGCGGCTCGGAGTATTTCCCGAAGTCGGACGATTTGCTGTCGTCAACGTCAGCGGGGGAGGATGCTGCTGACGACCACCACCCGTCGACACCAGCCCCAGAACCCCCTGTGAGGCGGCTGTGCAGGAGCCCGACGGTCAAGAGGAGGCAGAGGACCACAGTAAGTATTGTTTTAACGTACTCTTGAATTCAAAAAAAAAACGTTGAAATCACCCGTCACGTAACTGCATCACTGATATTTGAATTGATGTCTCGCACAAATGAGGATAAGCAATGTTTCCTTTCATTTCAGGGTAAAAAGCAACAGCGCCCGTGCCCGCTTGAGGGGTGCCGAGCCAGCGTTGTTAACATGGCTCGGCACTTCAGGCAAGTTCATCCGGGGACGGAGGTCCCCAAGAAGCCCACAGCAGCAGAGGGGAGTAGGCGGACCTACGGGGGGCAGAAGGTGTGCGCCGTCTGCTCCAGCCGTACGATGAGAATGGACTTGCACCTGGTTCGAAAGCACGGGTTGATGAAGGGCTCCCCGGAATATGCAGCCAAGCTGAGGGCGGCCACCGTACCCCAATACGCTTCCACTGAGGGGACCAGCGACCTATCAGAGGCTCTGGTTGAGTATGGGTAGGTACGTTTATTTCTAAACTCTATTTGTACTGTTCATCTGCAATTGATCGATCGTCTTTCAATTGAGACATAATTGGTGTTTACTTTATTTAATCTATGAATTTCTTTTCAGAGAGAGACTGCAGGACAGGTCTATTTCACTTGGCGGGGATTCATTTTATTTACACTGTCTCGTTTATAGGAACATGGTGGGGCTAAGAGCGAGGTTTGGTGCACCATTAACCGGTTTAAACTCCCCAGCAGTCATTATTATGCTGCTGACCGTTCCAAGGCGGCGCCCCACTGTGTTCCTCAGATGTATGTCTTATGTTGTTAAATACTGTTTTGGTGACACTTTTGCTTGTGTCCCTTGTTGTTTTCTCGTCTACGGTAAGTATCTTCCCCATTGCCTCTAGTTTTTATTTCTTTGATTACTCCCACCCCCTCCCCCGGTCTCCTGTCCCCTTCCCCTTTGTGGGCCTATTTTTATTTTCTTTGAATTCCTAATCAGTTACTAATTAATTATCATTTAATGATTAACCTGTCCGTGCTCTGTCTTTGCCCTGTCCTGTTTTTGTTTGGGGTCCCCCTGGGCTCCTTGCCATTGGTTCTTGTTGCTGGGTCATGTGGGGGTTGCGTTCATTGAACGCCGCCTTTCCTTGTTGATCTTGTTTATCATATTCTATGGGGGACCAGAGGACGGAGGCCACCACCAGGTCTCACGGAGCCGGCATCAAGCGGCTGCTGCCCGCCCTTACATCAGAGGCGGTGCAGGGATTACAATCGATTGGGGTCCGTGACGGCCTGGTGGACACCCTCTTGAAAGACGAGACGTAAGTAGTCAATTTTGTGATTTTGTAAGAAGACAATTTTGTCGGATTGTGATTGTAGACCTAATACACACACCAACAGTATCTTACGTGTAGCTTTCTGCTGTCTGACATATTCATTATATAATTAGTATTATATAAGATATAACCATTCATTTGTCATTGAAACAAATCACACGTACCAGAAAATAACCAAACTCATTATGCCAGTCGTCATTGATGCGGAGTAATCAATTTGTGTGATCGTACACTTGTATTATACAAGATAGAGATGTCCACTTTAAAATGTTTCTTTTGTTGTTTCAGCCTGTCGGCAGCAAGTCTGCGCACTTATCTCCACTCCCTTGCCGGGTTTCTGGCGTACCTCGCCACCTCCTCCAGGTGGCTGCGTCACCTGGGCATGACCCACGCAGCCGTCGAAATTGTGCGTGGGAAGGTGAACCAGGTAGCGCAGTCCCTGAAGCAGGACATCAACGGCCAGGCCGTGGAGGCGGCTGGCCAGAACCCGGAAGGGAGTCTGGCTTTGAAGCCTTGGATGGCAGGTCTGTACCTGGAGTCGGAGGCTGTGGAGACGGCAAAGAGGCTTATCGATGAGGCAGCTGATGGAGGGAAGCAGCTGAACAAGAGCGAGTTTTGCAGTGTGCGAAACTCGCTCGTTGTTCAGCTGCTTCTCAGCAACGCTAAGCGGTCCGGGGATATTGCGGCCTTGCGCCGCAACGATGTAATGTAGGCGACGGTGGCCCCGGACCAGCCAGATCAGGCAGCCGAAATATACGTAAGTGTATTAGTATTATCCAAGATTTATAAATGTTGTTAAGAAAATCAGTGATTGAAGATTTCTAATATCATATGAGTGATTGTATACTTAAACAAGGATTGATGACTCTTTGTATACATTTCAGATCATACAGCACAAGGAGGCCGTGAGTGGCAAACGCTGCCCACTCAGACTGGGGGCAGAGCTGCTGCGGACCGTGCAGCGGTTCTTGAAGTTTGGCACCCCAGCTCACATAAAGAGCGACTATGCTTTCACAACTTACTCCCCGGCTGGCAAGATCTCCCCTTCCGTGAGTATAATTTTCAGCTTTTTATTTTTTCAATTGTACTGGAATGTTTCAGGATGCTGTTTTTTGGCGATATACACCGTAAATAATAATAATAATAATAATTATAATAATAATAAAAGACACTATAATCTGTACTTTTCTTTTCACAGAACATGGCCAAGATGGTGGATACCGCCTGGACGGCATTTAGTAAGGCCAAGGGGCTTGACCTGCCACGGTTGACGTCATCACTCAGCCGAAAGTTGGCCGTCTCCACCCACCGTGAGAGCGGGGCCAGCCGCGAAGAACAGACAGCGTTGGCCGCGCATATGGCCCACCGGGTGGAGACGATCGACCGTTACTATAACAGGGCCAACTTAAGGGGCGAGACGGGAAAGGCCCTTGATGTGATTGTCGGCACCTACAAGGTAGGATACATACATACATATTCATACAAAATAAATAAAAAAAAACATTCAAAGTTGTGAATTGCACCGAGTTCCGATTCAGACGGGAAAAAATAATGTCAGTTTGTGATTTGCTCTTTTCATCTCTTTTTTTCAGGATTCTGCACGAGCCATGGATGATCCCAAGACAGGGGAGACGGCGGGGCAGAGTGAGACGGCGGGCCCGAGTCAGACGCCCTAGGTCGACCATGTGGTTTATATTTGGTACTTGATAGAATAAAATTATTTACAAATGTTGAACTTGTCTTTGTTGTTTACTTTCGCAACTCTGGAACAGCCTTAAGATGTGGAGTTGACACAAAGAGCCACTCGACTAGAACATGTACAGCGCCAACATAAGGCAGTGTACGTAAACCACAACGATACCGATCACACGTAGTCGGCCTAATAAGCTTTACCCCCTATCGACTATACTATTTTAGATGAACAAAGAAAGATGTTACACAAAATCTTGCATGCAGAGTTGATGATAGAGCCACTCGATCATATTCGAGCCATAAGCAGTGCACATAGAATACCAAGTAACCGATCACATATAGTCGGCCTATTAAACTTAACAAAAGTTCGTAAAGCCCTTTGGGACTGAATTGTCTTAATGTTCGTCTTCTGCCTTGCTTCGTCGGGCCCTTGTAGGTGATTTTCTTGTTGCTCTGTCTCTCCAGAATTTTGTACTTCACAACAGCAGGTGTCAAGTGCTGTGTGGCAGCCGTTAAAAGTTGCCCCGTACTTCACTTCAGTGTTGTTATATTTTCTGGTCCTTCGGGATCATTGATGCCAACACTATAAAGTGTTGAGAATTGAGTACCGCTCAAGCCGGTGCTAGGGGGCGTGAGGGATGTTGCACTTATTCATTATCCCTCATGTACAGACTCAATCAAACCGAGTCTGCAATTCTTATGTTATTTTGTTGTGATTAATGCTTCCGAGGGATCACTTTGTTTCCAGAATTTTGTACTTCACAACAGCAGGTGTCAAGTGCTGTGTGGCAGCCGTTAAAAGTTGCCCCGTACTTCACTTCAGTGTTGTTATATTTTCTGGTCCTTCGGGATCATTGATGCCAACACTATAAAGTGTTGAGAATTGAGTACCGCTCAAGCCGGTGCTAGGGGGCGTGAGGGATGTTGCACTTATTCATTATCCCTCATGTACAGACTCAATCAAACCGAGTCTGCAATTCTTATGTTATTTTGTTGTGATTAATGCTTCCGAGGGATCACTTTGTTTCCAGAATTTTTCCTTTAGGACATTGAGTACTTTTGTTATGGTCATTGGGTTTACTTTTATATGTTTCTACATGATCATTTTAGTGTTTTACTTATTTAACCTTTTGTAACCATGACAACTGTTAGAATTTCACTTGGCGGGGATTCATTTTATTTACACTGTCTCGTTTATAGGAACATGGTGGGGCTAAGAGCGAGGTTTGGTGCACCATTAACCGGTTTAAACTCCCCAGCAGTCATTATTATGCTGCTGACCGTTCCAAGGCGGCGCCCCACTGTGTTCCTCAGATGTATGTCTTATGTTGTTTCACACTGTTTTGGTGACACTTTTGCTTGTGTCCCTAGTTGTTTTCTCGTCTATGGTAAGTATCTACCCCATTGCCTCTAGTTTTTATTTCTTTGATTACTCTCCACCCCTCCCCCGGTCTCCTGTCCCCTTCCCCTTTGTGGGCCTATTTTTATTTTCTTTGAATTCCTAATCAGTTACAAATTAATTATCATTTAATGATTAACCTGTCCGTGCTCTGTCTTTGCCCTGTCCTGTTTTTGTTTGGGGTCCCCCTGGGCTCCTTGCCATTGGTTCTTGTTGCTGGGTCATGTGGGGGTTGCGTTCATTGAACGCCGCCTTTCCTTGTTGATCTTGTTTATCATATTTCAGTGTCGACCTCCATTGGCGGTACAATTTAAAGGAAGAAGCACAAGGACGTGCAGCTAATATTGCCTAGTTGAGCGTAGAGCCACTCGATTATATTCGAACCATAAGCAGTGCACATAGAATATAAAGTAACCGATCACACGTAGTCGGCCTAATAAGCTTTACCCCCATCGATTATACAATTTCAGAGCTCCAGATAATTTTTATGGCCAAGGGGATTTTACCCCTCAAAATTAAGAGTGAGGGGTAAAATGCAAAGTCTGAAAAACTTAAGGGGTAAAATCTGTCAAAAAAGCATTTTGCATTTTTTATAAACAAATTAAACTTATTGTTGTGTTTGTTTGTTTGTTTTCTTTTTTTAGAAAAACCTTTACAAATTAAATACTGATTTAATGTGAAACAATACAAAACATGCCATGTTAAGTCAGATTTCCAGAGTATACTGGAACTCAAGTTTAGGATACACAGCAAAATTATCAGGGCTTCCATTTTCAAAATTTGGAAGTCAAAGACTTCAAAATCTCTGATATTTGAAATATGAAGTCACATTATATAGGTAAAGAAGGAAAAGTATTGATTTTCGGAAGTCACAGGCCAAATGAAGGAGTAAATGACTCCCAAACTTCCACTAGTGGAAGCCCTGAAATTATTTTATTTTCTAAGAGTCAATATTTTTATTTTTGTTTTTTTTTGTTGGCATGTACCTTATCATGTACTCCAGTTTGAACAATTATAGTTGAAATTAGAATTAAAGAAACATAAAAAAGATTTTTTTATCTTTCCTTAAAAAAAGTATTGGTCTGAGAGAAAACTGTCCGTAACTGTAGACTGGGTACGAAAATATTGAGTACAAAACTGCAAGTGAAAAACATGTTACTTTGTTCCAACAACAAAAGTTAAAGAAATTGAAATATATTTTTGTTTATATTGAGGCATTAGCATGTCAATAGATGCCTAAACAAACTTAATACTGTGTTAACTCCTACAACGATTATCTGGCACAAATTTCATCAATAATTTTACAGGTTGATCTACGGGAGTTACTTCCCTTCTCTATTTCCTGCTACTTTCGTTTTTAACATGCGTTGTTGACAGTTTTCAATGCAATAAAATGGAAATATATTGTATTTTTATGCTCAAAACATTTTCTTTCTACATATCAAATGTTTACACTTCTATTCTTTCACGCATAAATTTTGAAACACGAGCGTATTTTCATTTTGTTGTGCGTAACTGTGACGCACGAATTTTGAAAGTGATGCGTATTTTAGATTTTCTATGCGTATTTTACGCTTATACGCACGCTATCTGGAGCTCTGCAATTTTAGATGGACAAAGATGTTACACAAATCTTGCAGAGTTTATGATAGAGCCACTCGATCATATTCGAACCATAAGCAGTGCACATAGAATACCAAGTAACCGATCACATAATAATTATAATCGGCCTATAAAACTTGCTGAATCATTTTCGAACACACGTTCAGTGTCGACCTCCATTGACTGTACAATTTCAAGGAAGAAGCACAACTACGTGGACGTGGAGCTTCCTAAAATTCGTATCACTTAAAAGATCTCGAAGCACAAGGACGTGGAGCTTCCTGAAAAGTATCACTTAAAAGATTGTATCACTCACAATTATGTTAGAGCGCCGTTAAACCAAGCAAATATAGCGTAAATGCAAGACCTCCAATCATATAAATGACGTAGCCGATTTTTCTTTTTTACTAGCATCCTCTAATGATAATATCATGCTTAAGGTAAAATATGATAAACAAGATCAACAAGGAAAGGCCGCGTTCAATTAACGCAACCCCCATATGACCCAGCAACAAGAACCAATGGCAAGGAGCCCAGGCGGACCCCTAACATAAACAGGACAGGGCAAAGACAGAGCACGGACAGTTTAATCATTAAGTGATCAATAATTTGCAACTGATTAGGAATTCAAAGAAAAGAATAATAGGCCCACAAAGGGAAAGGGGACAGGAGACCGGGGGGGGGGGGTGAACAAAGAAATAAAAACTAGAGGCAATGGGGAAGATACTTACCGTAGACGAGAAAACAACAAGGGACACAAGCAAAAGTGTCACCAAAACAGTATGAAACAACATAGACATACATCTGAGGAACACAGTGGGGCGCCGCCTTGGAACGGTCAGCAGCATAATAATGACTGCTGGGGAATTTAAACCGGTTAATAACCTAGATGTTATTTCATCAATTAATTGTCTGCTGTATACATGTATCATCCTATTGTTAGCGTAAGAAAGAGAAACCATAAGCATTTTTCTGCTTTTACGGCCCAATAATACAATAAAAGAAAAACTTGAGTTTACAATAAAAGACAAAGCGATGCATAGGTCAAAGTAGTATAGAGAATGTCCGTGTTACCGTCCACATACCCTTACACCAGACGCCGTTTTTCAAAGTGGAACAAAAGTGTAACATTGAATGACGATTGCCGTATGAACATATCTATACTATTTCAGATCATACAGCACAAGGAGGCGGTCAGTGGAAAGAGGTGCCCACTGAGACTGGGGGCCGACCTGCTGCGCACCCTGCAGCGTTTCCTGCAGTTTCGCACGCCTGAGCATATTTAAAGTGAATTTGCTTTCACAACCTACTCCCCGGCTGGCAAGATCTCCCCTTCCGTGAGTATTATTCCCAGCGTTCTTATTGTTTAAATTGTACTGAAATTTTAGACGATGCTGTTTATTCGCGATATACGACGTAAATTATAATAATAACAATAATAATAGTGATAGACACTATAATCTATACTTTTCTTTTCACAAAACATGGCCAAGATGGTAGACACAGCTTGGACGGCCTTTGGAAAGGCAAAGGGTCTGGACCTGCCACGTTTGACCTCCCTAAGCCGAAAGTTGGCCGTCTTCACCCACTGTGAGAGCGGGGCCAGCCGTGAGGAACAGACTGCTCTGGCCGCGCGTATGGCCCACCGGGTGGAGACGGCCGACCGTTTCTACAACAGGCCAATCTAAGGGGCGAAAGAGGCAAGGCCCTGGACGTCATTGTGGGCACGTACAAGGTAAGATTGACATGTGCAGAAGGAGAGGAAGAGGATGAGGGATCAGGCAGCGGCGTTGGAAGTGGAAGCAGGTAAGACATATTTTGATCACAAACAGTAGACCTAAAATATTATTTTCCATATATTGAATTTATTGTTGATTATGTTAATGTTACCATTACCGACGATCCTAATATAGCTTTAAATGATTACAGAGATGGACAGGCGGCAGGAGGAGACGGAGGTTGGTGTGGAGTTGGGAGGTAGGAAGGGAAAGAAGATGAGGTGGAGGGTGCGGAGCAGGGGCAGCAGGGAGAGGCGGTGTTGGGTGGGCAGGAGGAGGAGAAGACGGTGGCGGTTGGTAAGGAGATGACAGGGGGGCGTTGGCGGAGAAGAAGAAGAGGAGGCGCAGGAGAAGGAAGGGCAAACAGCAATTGGTGGAAAGTGAGGGTAAGAAACATTTGATCACATAAAGTAGACTAGACTAAACAAATATTTTCCTGGCATGTATTGAATGCATTGTTGAGTATGTCGGTTTTCATTTATCAGCTGTTGTTGACCTTTTCGTACCTAATGTATTATACACGTGCGTGTGTTAACATATTCATATGCATCGTTAGAGATGTCCACTTTAAAATGTTTCTTTTGTTGTTTCAGCCTGTCAGCAGCAAGTCTGCGTACGTATCTTCACTCCCTTGCCGGGTTTCTGGCGTACCTCGCCACCTCCTCCAGGTGGCTGCGTCACCTGGGCATGACCAACGCAGCCGTTGAAATTGTGCGTGGGAAGGTGAACCAGGTGGCGCAGTCCCTGAAGCAGGACGTCAACCGCCAGGCCTACAGCTTGCAAGGAAAGGACAGTTTTGTTATTGCTACTCTTGGTTTATTTTTATTACAGTTAGATTTTGTTTACAAATTCAGATCATCACAGTATTTGTTCGGGATAATAAAATAAATAACACACGAGTTTATGGTTAACAGTAAAAATACCATCCCTCGTAAAAATACTGTCACCCTCGGCGTAGGCTACGCCTCGGGTAACAGTATTTTCCTCGGGATGTTTTTTTTACTGGTACCCACAAACCCATTTGTTATTTATATACTATACGAGGGCTGTTCAAAATGTTCGTGGACTTATTATCAGTTACAAAAATTCTACGGAGGATAGACATTATAGAAGTGTTGCGAGCTGTTCGGCATGTTAAATTTCTGCATCGGGTCTACACATTCAATACTGACCAAAGAATTAAAGTAACAATATTTGATTCATCGGGATATCTGCGTATTTACAATTGATAAATGAAGTTACTTTTTGTGTTTCATTTTGTATTGATTGTTTCACTATTTATTAAGGACATGTTTCAAAATCTGTCTCTTGTTAAATCCTCTGTAGATTTTTTGTAACTGACGTGACAAACGTTCTGACAATTCGCCGCCCTTTCTGTTTGCGATCATGTATTCGCAATTTTTGAATCGCTTGCGCCAGCTGAAACCGGTCGACTTACTCGCCGACTCACTACCCTTTGTTAATTTGAAGATGAAGGAGTATCCGCAATTTGATTGCAAATCTTTCCGAAAGTGCAAATTTCTAGTTTTTTATTGCGCCTCATATTTCAAAATTCTGGAAACAAAGTGATCCCTCGGAAGCATTAATCACAACAAAATAACATAAGAATTGCAGACTCTGTTTGATTGAGTCTGTACATGAGGGATAATGAATAAGTGCAACATCCCTCACGCCCCCTAGCACCGGCTTGAGCGGTACTCAATTCTCAACACTTTAAAGTGTTGGCATCAATGATCCCGAAGGACCAGAAGATATAACAACACTGAAGTGAAGTACGGGGCAACTTTTTACAGCTGCCACACGGCACTTGACACCTGCTGTTGTGAAGTACAAAATTCTGGAAACAAAGTGATCCCTCGGAAGCATTAATCACAACAAAATAACATAAGAATTGCAGACTCGGTTTGATTGAGTCTGTACATGAGGGATAATGAATAAGTGCAACATCCCTCACGCCCCCTAGCACCGGCTTGAGCGGTACTCAATTCTCAACACTTTAAAATTTATGATACTGGCTACTGCTGCCTCATATTTCAAAATTTATGCTACTGGCTACTGCTGCTCAAAACCTATTTGTTTAGCGATTCAACGTCCGAATGACGTCAAATTTCAGATTTATGTCATTTAAATGTTAATTTATGTTTACCCCACATTTTACTTAATGAAATAACCGTTCAAATGATTTCAACGTTTGTTTATATTGAAACATTATATGAAAATCCGGGCGTGCACCGATGTTGCGTTGTCATGGTTATAAAAGTGCACATAGTTCGTAAAGGAAGTAAAGGTTTTCGATAAAAGAAGAACTCACTTTTAGATAATTTAAATGTATTTTTTTCATGTTTTACAATTTATTTATCGTAAATGAAGATAGATGGCTCACTATTTTAAACGGTTACCGAACGATATATCTATTGTGTTACGTTTCCAAGTTTAAGTAGGAAAAAAATATGTCTTATATTAAAAAATGCGAGAGGAAAATGTTGACCGTATCGGGTGAATACGCTACGTCGAGTTACATACCTAGAATATATATATTATATGGTAAACGGGTGCAGGATAGTTTTTGTTTGTTTGTTTGTTTTGGGTTTAACGTCACATGACACCGTGTATGTCACGTCACATGACACCGTGTAAGGCATATCGCGACATTCCAGCTTTACTGGTGGAGGAAGACCTCAGGTGCCCTTCCGTGCATTATATCAGTGCAGGATAGTAATTTTGTTGTTGGTGATCACGGGGTGCTTATAAGTGCCCTACCGGTTTACCGGAGGAGAATTAAGGTTTACCCTCCGTCCGTCTGTCCGTCCACAAAACTGGATCCCGCGAAAACTTAAAAAGTACTGAAAATATTTTTATGAAATAGATAAATACAGAATCCCTAAAGAAAGCCCAACACGGCAAAATTGAAAATGTTGCAGGCTCGGTTTGATTGAGCCTGTTCATGGACGGTAATGGAAATTGCAAGTTACCGTCCACGCCCCCTAGCACCGGCTGAAGCAGAATTTAACATGAACTGGTAAAATTTAGAATTTTGAAACATCCGCAGATGTGTTCATACGGTGGTTATCATGGAACCTTCAATGTGACACTTCCGTGCCATTCCATGAAAAGCGGAACCCCAAGCAATAAAAAGCGTGTGCCCTATTAAAATATGATAAACAAGATCAACAAGGAAAGGCGGCGTTCAATGAACGCAACCCCCATGTGACCCAGCAACAAGAACCAACGGCAAGGAGCCCAGGCGGACCCCGAACAAAAACATGACAGGGCAAAGACAGAGCACGGACAGGTTAATCATTAAATGATAAATAATTTGGAACTGATTAGGAATTCAAAGAAAATAATAATAGGCCCACAAAGGGGAAGGGGATAGGAGACCGGGGGAAGGGGGGGGGGTAATTAAAGAAATAAAAACTAGAGGCAATGGGGAAGATACTTACCGTAGACGAGAAAACAACAAGGGACACAAGTAAAAGTGTCACCAAAACAGTATGAAACAACATAGACATACATCTGAGGAACACAGTGGGGCGCCGCCTTGGAACGGTCAGCAGCATAATAATGACTGCTGGGGAGTTTAAACCGGTTAATGGTGCACCAAACCTCGCTCTTAGCCCCATCATGTTCCTATAAACGAGACAGTGTAAATAAAATGAATCCCCGCCAAGTGAAATTCTAACAGTTGTTATGGTTACAAAAGGTTAAATAAGTAAAACACTAAAATGATCATGTAGAAACATATAAAAGTAAACCCAATGACCATAACAAAAGTACTCAATGTCCTAAAGGAAGACAGAGCAACAAGAAAATCACCTACAAGGGCCCGACGAAGCAAGGCAGAAGACGAACATTAAGACAATTCAGTCCCAAAGGGCTTTACGAACTATCCATCATAGAGTCTCCCACTTGGTCCGTCAGATGCAATCAAAAGAGGAAAGCGTAGTGTCCAACTGTAAAAGGGTTGAACACTAAACATGCAGTATGTCTTAAAATAGTAGGGTCATAACCCCTTTTAATAAAACGTTTAATGATTTTAGTAAAAACAGCAGAAAAATTACCATGACCCAAAATCTTACGAAGTTTGTAAATCACATCGCCATGAAAACCAGGCTGGCTAATCCCTTGTCGCAGAAGAGTTTTTAAAACACTATTGAATTTAGAAATTAAATCAAAGTTACGATTGTAAAATTTAGTAAAATATTTCCGTAATTTATGATAGCGGTAGCCCTGTTTCAGAAGCTTGCTGGTAATAAAAATATTCCGCTCGTTGAAATCCTTTACGTTGCTACAAGCTCTAGCGAATCTAATTATCTGAGAAACATAAACCCCGTAAAATGTTGCATGGGGTACGTCTCCATCTAAATGTGGATAATTAACTATACAAAAGTCAAAGTCATCTCTTTTATCATATATTTCAAAAAATATGATAAACAAGATCGACAAGGAAAGGCGGCATTCAATGAACGCAGCCCCCATCCGACCCAGCAATATGCTTTTGTTTGTTTGTTTGTTTGTTTCATTTTACGCCTTTTTCAACAGTATTTCAGTCATATAGGCGGGTAGTTTCCTAACCATCGTTCCTGGAGAGTTACACCAGTACTAGACTACCTTCCTCCGCGCTAAACTACCAAAGCATCTCCCGGGGATCGAACCCACGCCAGAGAGGTAACTGGATTAGAAGTCATCGACTCTAACCCCTCGACCACGGAGGCGGTTCCAAAAATGATGTACTAAAATTTCATATACTAATGTACTAAAAAACAATGGGCGGAACTAAATAAAATGGAAGACTCTAAGATGGAGACTCTATGATGGATAGTTCGTAAAGCCCTTTGGGACTGAATTGTCTTAATGTTCGTCTTCTGCCTTGCTTCGTCGGGCCCTTGTAGGTGATTTTCTTGTTGCTCTGTCTTTCTTTAGGACATTGAGTACTTTTGTTATGGTCATTGGTTTACTTTTATATGTTTCTACATGATCATTTTAGTGTTTACTTATTTAACCTTTTGTAACCATGACAACTGTTAGAATTTCACTTGGCGGGGATTCATTTTATTTACACTGTCTCGTTTATAGGAACATGGTGGGGCTAAGAGCGAGGTTTGGTGCACCATTAACGGTTTAAACTCCCCAGCAGTCATTATTATGCTGCTGACCGTTCCAAGGCGGCGCCCACTGTGTTCCTCAGATGTATGTCTATGTTGTTTCATACTGTTTTGGTGACACTTTTGCTTGTGTCCCTTGTTGTTTTCTCGTCTACGGTAAGTATCTTCCCATTGCCTCTAGTTTTTATTTCTTTGATTAAACCCCCCCCCCTTCCCCGGTCTTCTGTCCCCTTCCCTTTGTGGGCCTATTATTATTTTCTTTGAATTCCTAATCAGTTACAAATTATTTATCATTTAATGATTAACGGGTCGTTGCCCTGTCCTTTTTATGTTTGGGGTCCGCCTGGGCTCCTTGCCGTTGGTTCTTGTTGCTGGGTCATATGGGGGTTGCGTTCATTGAACGCCGCCTTTCCTTGTTGATCTTGTTTATCATATTTTGAAAGGGGATCAGAGGTTATGAAGCCTGCGTATCACAGATACGTCTCTTTATTTTCTTCCTATGTTGAAAATTTTCAGTCTGGTTGCTATGACTAAAAACATGGCAAATTTAACACAAACTAGATCCAGTGATCACGTAAAATGTAGTGAAAATATTTCTCTCAAACTTGGGATATGGGTAGATGGCAGTCTGGAAATTATGCACATTTTTTCTTCACTTCCTATGTTGAAAATTCTGGTTGCTATGGCAACAAATAGACTGAATTTCACAATTTCTGATTCCAGTTCCATGCTTTTCTATTTTTTAATAAGGTTATTTACTTCAAACTTTAAATATAAGTTTCTAGTCATCAACCAAATCATATGTGACAAGGTTTACAAAAAATAGAAAAAAACAGAATCCTTTAAAAACTTTAACACAAATATTATCAGAATTACCTCTTTTGAACTTAGACTTTTCATGAAAACAAATGTGTTTTTTAACAACTTCTTTATTTCTTAATGTATCTGCTTCAAACCCTATATGTATATTTCTTCTTATCACTTAACATATGTGAGAAGGTTCAATACTCTAGCAAGATTATGTTCAGAATTATGCTATTCTAGCAATGCTATTCTAGCAAGATTATGTTCAGAATTATACCCCCCTTGAACTTTTTCGAGAAACTGGTATTTTTTTACTCCCATCTTCTTCATTCCTAGGATTTACTTCAAACGCTCACATCATTATAATATGACAAGGTTTATTTGCCTGCCCGTACTCTGCCTTGTGCCCTGTCCTGTTTTTCTTTGGAGTCCTCCTGGGCTCCTTGCCGCTGACGCTTGTTGCTGGGTCGGATGGGGGCTGCGTTCATTGAATGCCGCCTTTCCTTGTCGATCTTGTTTATCATATTTTATAACAGACTCAATCAATCCGAGCCTGCAACATTTTACAATTTTTCTTTAGGGATTCTGTTTTTCACTATTATATATAAAAAAATTTAAGTTTTTGTATATATTATTTCACATTACATGTCACGCTCCTTTCGCCCTTGTGTCCACTCCAGGTACTTGTTTGGTGCCTTCTGGGTGTCCTGCTTGGGTGTGTCCGGGGGCGACGTCCTGTGAACGTTGCCTTTGCCTTGTTGATCTTTATTCTTGTTATTATATATATGCCGCTTTTCACGGAATGCCACTATCGTGTCACATTGAAGGTTCCATGATAACCGCCATATAAACACATCTGCGGATGTTTTAAAATTCTAAACTTTACCAGGAAATGTTAACAGTTGAATTCAGCTAAAGCCGGTTCTAGGGGGCGTAGACGGTGGTGTGTCCGGGGGCGGCGTCCTGTGAACGTTGCCTTTGCCTTGTTGATCTTAATTCTTGTTATTTTTTTGCACTTGACAGTACCGTCTATGGGCGGGCTCGGTCGGACCAAGCCTGTGGCGTTTTCAATTGAACCGTGTTGGGCTTTCTTTAGGAATTCTTATTTCTCTCTATTTTTTCTAATCCAGTTACCTCTCCGGCGAAGGTTCGATCCCCGGGAGATGCTTTAGTAGCTTAGCACGGAGGAAGGAAGTCTAGTACTGGTGTAACTGTCCAGGAACGATGGTTAGAAAACTACCCGTCTATATTACTGAAATACTGTTGGGTAAAGGCGTTAAAAGAAACAAAACAAAAAACAAGAACGTGTTTGTTAAACACAAATGCCCCCGGCTCCGATTCTTGTCAGAAGCAAAATTTCAAAAACATGTTTACCCATTCACTCAGTTATGGATAGAAACATTGCCAAAAAACTGTAAACACAAGTTATATAGCTTGACAGAGTCATGACATTTTGTAATTGTGAAATATATAAGTTGCCAATTCATTGCTATTACTTGTGAAGTGATAAATATTCAATTTTATCAAATATATATAAATGTAAGAAATCTATACTTGGCACCCTTGACCTTGACCCACTGACACCTATAGAATATCATGCACGTTATCTTCCTACCAAATATGAAATACACCTGTCAATAAATAAAGGTTGTATGGGCAAAAATTTAAAATCTATTTTGAGCATTGATGACCTTGATCAAACTGACCCCTTACTCCATCCAAAGGAAGAATACCATGCAAGTTATCTTCCACCTCAATATAAAATAAATCTGTCAATAAATAAAGGCTGTATGGGCAAAAAGTGTACAAATCTATTTTTAGCACTTGTGACCTTGACCCAACTGACCCCTAACTCCATCCAAAGTAAGAATAACATGCCAGTTATCTTCCTACCAAATATGAAATATATCTGTCAATAAATAAAGGCTGTATTGGCAAAAGTGTAAAAATCTATTTTTAGCACTAGTGACATTGACACACTGATCCCTAACTCAATCAAAAGGAAGAATACCATGCAAGTTATCTTCCTATCAAATATGAAATACACCTGTCAATAAATAAAGCCTGTATGGGCAAAAGTGTAAAAAATTCTGGACACAAAGTGATCCCTCGGAACCATTAATCACAACAAAATAACATAAGAATTGCAGACTCGGTTTTATTGAGTCTGTACATGAGGGATAATGAATAAGTGCAACATCCCTCACGCCCCCTAGCACCGGCTTGAGCGGTACTCAATTCTCAACACTTTATAGTGTTGGCATCAATGATCCCGAAGGACCAGAAAATATAACAACACTGAAGTGAAGTACGGGGCAACTTTTTACGGCTGCCACACGGCACTTGACACCTGCTGTTGTGAAGTACAAAATTCTGGACACAAAGTGATCCATCGGAAGCATTAATCGCAACAAAATTGCATAAGAACACAAAACTTGTTGGGCTTCATTGAGTGAATGCCGCTCTCTGTTTTAAACCAGGTTTTAACAGCAGGTGTCAAGTGCCGTGTGGCAGCTGTAAAAAGTTGCCCCGTACTTCACTTCAGTGTTGTTATATTTTCTGGTCCTTCGGGATCATTGATGCCAGCACTATTAAGTGTTGAGAATTGAGTACCGCTCAAGCCGGTGCTAGGGGGCGTGAGGGATGTTGCACTTATTCATTATCTCTCATGTACAGACTCAATCAAACCGAGTCTGCAATTCTTATGTAATTTTGTTGTGATTAATGCTTCCGAGGGATCACTTTGTTTCCAGAATTTTTCAACGAAAACCGTGCTATTGAAATGCCGAAGTCGTCGACAGGGCGTCAACTTTTGGTTTCCGCTCAATAACTATGTATAGCCTATATCAAGAGGCAGCTTGGAATCGCTACCCAGGAGTCTGTGATCAAGGTCAAGTTCACTGTTACTATAAATTCATTTTAACTTGATGGATGGGTAGCTTATATAAAGAGGCAGCTTTGAATTGAGTACCGCTCTACAGACTCAATCAAACCGAGTCTGCAGTTCTTATGTTATTTTGTTGTGATTAATGTTTCCGAGGGATCACTTTGTTTCCAGAATTTTGCTACCCAGGCCCCGTTTTCACAAAGATTTTAGGATCAGGATCAAATTTAAAAACTCTAATATTCTTCAATGTTTATCTCCCTAAAGAAAGTCCAACACCACAAAATTGAAAATGTTGCAGGCTCATGAAATTTGCTCAAGTTCGTGAAATTTTAGAATAAATTTATTGTTATTTTTGCAAGAAATAACAAGAATAAAGATCAACAAGGCAAAGGCAACGTTCACAGGACGCCGCCCCCGGACACACCCAAGTAGCAGGACACCCAGAAGGCACCAAACAAGTACCTGGAGTTGGCACAAGTGCGAAAGGAGCGGGACATGTAATGTAAAATAATATAAACAAAAACAGATACGGCATTTAACAGTTGATCCAAATTTTGATCCTGATCCTAAAATTTATCCTTATTTTGATCGGAAAAGTTTTGTATTTGTTTTTGAATTTAAAATTTTGTTGATTTTATCCCAAAATAAATAAATACAGAATCTCTAAAGAAAGCCCAACACGGCAAAATTGAAAATGTTGCAGGCTCGGTTTGATTGAGCCTGTTCATGGACGGTACTGGAAAGTGCGAGTTACCGTCCACGCCCCCTAGCTCCGGCTTAAGCAGAATTCAACATTTAAACATCAAATAGTAAAATTCTGAATTTAGAAACATCCGCAGATGTGTTCATACGGCGAACCGAGCCTGCAAAATTTTCAATTTTGTTGTGTTAGACTTTCTTTAGGGATTCTGTTTTTATCTATGTTATTGCAACGTCAGTGTTACTTGTGCCGTGTGGCGGCTGTAAAAAGTCTCCCCGTACATTTAATCAATGATGTTACATTTTCGATCCTTGAAGGTCGTTCAGCACGACATTATTGTTGTTTATACATGTTATTTTGTACTTTAAATTTCTTCTTTTGGGCCATTTTCAACTTGGGTGTTTCCAGTATTCTTACTTGAATACTATATAATCACCCCTGATTTTTAAATGTATTTTGACGTCCTATCTGTGATATGATGGCTTGTCCGTGCTTTGTCTTGTGCCCTGTCCTGTTTTTGTTTGGGTCCTCCTGGGATCCTTGCCGCTGACTTTTGTTGCTGGGTCGGGTGGGGGCTGTGTTCATTGAACGGCGCCTTTCCTTGATGATCTTGTTTAACCTATTTCATAATCTCCGATCCCCTTTCAAAATTCCATTTTATTTAGTTCCGCCTATTGTTTTCTGGTTTAAGTAAAAAATATGAAAAACAAGATCAACAAGGAAAGGCGGCGTTCAATGAACGCAACCCCCCCAGCAACAAGAACCAATGGCAAGGAGCCCAGGCGGACCCCAAACATAAAAAGGACAGGGCAACGACACGTTAATCATTAAATGATAAATAATTTGTAACTGATTAGGAATTCAAAGAAAATAATAATAGGCCCACAAAGGGGAAGGGGACAGGAGACGGCGGGAAGGGGGGGGGGGTTAATCAAAGAAATAAAAACTAGAGGCAATGGGGAAGATACTTACCGTAGACGAGAAAACAACAAGGGACACAAGCAAAAGTGTCATCAAAACAGTATGAAACAACATAGACATACATCTGAGGAACACAGTGGGGCGCCGCCTTGGAACGGTCAGCAAGCATTCTTTTACTTGCCCATTGTTTTCTGGTTTAAGTAAAAGCATTCTTTTACTTGGGGACCATACGCCGCTTTTCATGGAATGGCACTTCTGTGTCACATAGAAGGTTCCGTGATAACCGGGAACACATCTGCGGATGTTTCTAAATTCAAAATGTCACAATTTTCGTGTTAAATGTTGAATTCTGCTTAAGCCGGTGCTAGGGGGCGTGGACGGTAACTTGAACTTTCCAGTACCGTCCATGAATAGGCTCAATCTAACCGAGCATGCAACATTTTCAATTGTGTTGTGTTTGACTTTCTTTAGGGATTCTGTTTTTCTCTATGTTCTTTGCAAATCGGCAATTTTTTTAAACACGATTAATTTGGGTACTATAAAACAATAAAAATAAAATCAGGATCATGATCCTAATCTTTTGTTAGTGAACACGGGGCCAGGTGTCTGTGATCAAGGTTAATGTATTCAGTTTTCACGTAATAACTTCAATTCTTACAAGGTCGCATTGCGACGCTTCTTGTTTATTTTTATACTCTTGCACTTTCCAGTACCGTCCATGAACAGGCTCAATCAAAATATGATAAACAAGATCAACAGGGAAAGGCGGCGTTCAATGAACGCAAACCCCATATGACCCAGCAACAAGAAGCAATGGCAAGGAGCCCAGGCGGACCCCAAACAATAACAGGACAGGGCAAAGACATAGCACGGACAGTTATTGTAGACCTGTGCGATAAAAAGTTACAACATCCGCACCTCTTAGAATTACACTTATTAATAGAAGCATACACTCTAGCTCTATGAGGATAATTAGTATCTGTGATATTATATTTCTTAAGAAACCGAGCCTGCAACTTTTTCAATTTTGCCGTGTTGGGCTCTCTTTAGGGATTCTGTATTTATCTATTTTATATTATTTTGTTCCGAGGAATCACTTTGTTTCCAGAATTTTGTACTTCACAACAGCAGGTGTCAAGTGCCGTGTGGCAGCTGTAAAAGGTTGCCCCGTACTTCACTTCAGTGTTGTTATATTTTCTGGTCATTCGGGATCATTGATGCCAACACTATAAAGAGTTGAGTACCGCTCAAGCCGGTGCTATGGGGCGTGAGGGATGTTGCACTTATTCATTATCCCTCATGTACAGACTCAATCAAACCGAGTCTGCAATTCTTATGTTATTTTGTTGTGATTAATGCTTCCGAGGGATCACATTGTTTCAAGAATTTTGAGTTTGTTTTGACCTTTAGACGACAAACTTGCCGTGTGGCAACTTTGGATTGCCACTAACATATCTGGGAGCAAGGTCAATTACCATAAAATTTTCAGCTTCTACTCAATAACTTCAGTGCACTCTGACCTATTGATTGCTTGGTCGTTGAAAACCTTGTTTTCGTCGCATTGCGACGCTTCTTGTTTATTGTTATACTCTTGATTGATAGATCAATTTCAACAGCAGATCAACAGCAGGTGTCAAGTGCTGTGTGGTAGCTGTAAAAAGTTGCCCCGTACTTCACTTCAGTGTTGTTATATTTTCTGGTCCTTCGAGATCATTGATGCCAGCACTATTGGTGTTGAGAATTGAGTACCGCTCAAGCCGGTGCTAGGGGGCGTGAGGTATGTTGCACTTGTGAATTATCTCTCATGTACAGACTCAATCAAACCGAGTCTGCAATTCTTATGTAATTTTGTTGGGATTAATGCTTCCGAGGGATCACTTTGTTTCCAGAATTCTATATTTTACTAAATTTTACAATCGTAACTTTGATTTAATTTCTAAATTCAATAGTGATTTAAAAACTCTTCTGCGACAAGGGATTAGCCAGCCTGGTTTTTATGGCGATGTGATTTACAAACTTCGTAAGATTTTGGGTCATGGTAATTTTTCTGCTGTTTTTACTAAAATCATTAAATAGATAAATACAGAATCCCTAAAGAAAGCCCAACACGGCAAAATTGAAAATGTTGCAGGCTCGGTTTGATTGAGCCTGTTCATGGACGGTACTGGAAAGTGCAAGTTACCGTCCACGCCCCCTAGCACCGGCTTAAGCAGAATTCAACATTTAAACATGAAATAGTAAAATTTTGAAACATTCGCAGATGTGTTCATACGGCGGTTATGAAACGTTTTATTAAAAGAGGTTATGACCCTACTATTTTAAGACATACTGCATGTTTTAGTGTTCAAAAATTCTGGAAACAAAGTGATCCCTCGGAAGCATTAATCACAACAAAATTACAAGAGAATTGCAGACTCGGTTTGATTGAGTCTGTACATGAGGGGTAATGGAAATGTGCAACATCCCTCACGCCCCCTAGCACCGGCTTGAGCGGTACTCAATTCTCAACACTTAATAGTGCTGGCATCAATGATCCCGAAGGACCAGAAAATATAACAACCCTTTTACAGTTGGACACTACGCTTTCCTCTTTTGATTGCTTCTGACGGACCAAGTGGGAGACTCTATGATGGATAGTTCGTAAAGCCCTTTGGGACTGAATTGTCTTAATGTTCGTCTTCTGCCTTGCTTCATCGGGCCCTTGTAGGTGATTTTCTTGTTGCTCTGTCTTCCTTTAGGACATTGAGTACTTTTGTTATGGTCATTGGGTTTACTTTTATATGTTTCTACATGATCATTTTAGTGTTTTACTTATTTAACCTTTTGTAACCATGACAACTGTTAGAATTTCACTTGGCGGGGATTCATTTTATTTACACTGTCTCGTTTATAGGAACATGGTGGGGCTAAGAGCGAGGTTTGGTGCACCATTAACCGGTTTAAACTCCCCAGCAGTCATTATTATGCTGCTGACCGTTCCAAGGCGGCGCCCCACTGTGTTCCTCAGATGTATGTCTTATGTTGTTTCATACTGTTTTGGTGACACTTTTGCTTGTGTCCCTTGTTGTTTTCTCGTCTACGGTAAGTATCTTCCCCATTGCCTCTAGTTTTTATTTCTTTGATTACTCCCCACCCCCTCCCCCGGTCTCCTGTCCCCTTCCCCTTTGTGGGCCTATTTTTATTTTCTTTGAATTCCTAATCAGTTACAAATTAATTATCATTAATTGAGTAACCTGTCCGTGCTCTGTCTTTGCCCTGTCCTGTTTTTGTTTGGGGTCCCCCTGGGCTCCTTGCCATTGGTTCTTGTTGCTGGGTCATGTGGGGGTTGCGTTCATTGAACGCCGCCTTTCCTTGTTGATCTTGTTTATCATATTTTACGCATTAGGCTTTCTCCTATAAAACATACCATTCTTAAGAAATATAATATCACACATACTAATTATCCTCATAGAGCTAGAGTGTATCCTTCTATTAATAAGTGTAATTCTAAGAGGTGCGGATGTTGTAACTTTTTATCGCACAGGTCTACAATAACCTCTAATGTAAATGGGAGAACTTTTAATATTATTTTAAATACAGATATTGACTGAAAGGCAACTCATTTTGTTAATGTTTTAACTTGAAACACCCCTGGGTGTGGCATACAGTATATGTTGGTCAGACAGGACGTTCTCTTAAAATTCGATTCCGTGAACATTTTTATAAAATGAGAAATCGCACAAAATTTACAACTTTTCTATATCAACATTTTCGTGGTCATTCATTTAAAAATGTTTCAATTCAACCAGTGGAACAAATAATTTATGAGTCTGATGCTTCTGCTAGTTTTAAAGTTAGACACTTAGCAGAATTAAAATGGATCAAGAACTTACAAACGCCTTTCCCACTTGGCCTAAATGACAATATTTTTCAACAAGGTAACATCTCTAAAGATCCAAACATTGATATATTTTCTATTCTGAATATTCGTAAACGTAAATCCCGATCTCACGGAGTACGTAGGAATGGCAACATCAAACGTAAATCTAAAATTACCCTGTCTGTCACCGACTTAAATATTATCTTAAAAAACTCTGGTAAACATGAAATGTTATCACGTCTTACTTCCCGTTCATTATCATCTCTGAAAATCTTAGACGCGGAGGCAGATAATATAGTTATTCAAACAGATCCTTTATATACAGCAGCTTATCTTATTCAAAGTTATACTCAGCACGTCTTAAGACCTCATATCGACAACACTTCTGACCACAACAGGCATTTCCTAAAAGTAACCTTTCTTAATAAAGGTATCGATTTCATCGATTTACCAAGTATTTTTCGTGATAAACGTGTCACTAATTCAGTTCCTTTATACTTCAAAAACTCCGAGATACCAATTATTTGCTATAAATATAAGAAACCTGTTAGAAATATCATATTTAATTACAACAAAGTGGTTTCTGACTTAGATATTCAGTCTAATACTCCAACAACTTGAGACTGCGATACTTCTAAATTCTGTAATTCAGATTTTGGCCATATAATCACTGGTAATTTTGATATAATTGCAGACAAAAGAATTCGTAACTTATTCTTGAAAGGACCTAAATACAGAATTCCTTCTGAGATTGATTTTAATGCTTGTCGTGGTCAGATTGCTGAATCTATAGAGGATTTTTCGGTCAAATGGTGTCGCCGTGAAAATGCGGATAGTAATGCTCTAGTTACATGGAAACGTAACATCTTTAAAATTATTGATTCTCGTATTAATTTTAATCGTGGAAATGAACATCTTTTGCAACCTAAACCAAGACTTACATCTGAAAAAAGATATTCTAGCTTTTCATCCAAAATTTGTTTTGGTGCCAGCGGACAAGGCGGCTAATAATATTATAATTGTATGACGAATCCATTACATTAACGTTTTGCATAAGGAACTAAATAGTACTAATGCGTATTCTAAAACCTCTGCCTCCGAAAAAGACATTGTAAACAATCATATTACTAATATTTCCAATCTTAAAGTCCAAATTAATGAAAAAGAACTCAAACTTCCTATTATGTATTGGATTCCTAAATTACATAAAAAACCTTACAAAGCCAGATTCATTGCTAATTCTACATCTTGCACTACAAGTAATCTTTCTATTTTATTGACGTCTTGTTTGACTGCCATTAAAACACATGTAATCAGATATTGTGATAAAGTATATGAAAACACAGGCAAACATCTCTTTTGGTCAATTAAAAATTCTGGTGAAATCTTGGATAAATTCAAAATTAAGAACTTTCAAGCTTCAACTGTCAGTACATACGATTTTTCTACACTTTATACAACTTTGCCACATAAATTAATCAATGATAAACTAATTTCCCTAATTCAGAAAACTTTTGCAAGGGAAAAAGTTACCTTTCTAGCATGTAATTCTAACAAAGCTTTTTAGCTCACCTTGCACAAAGTGCAGGTGAGCTTTTAGGATGGCCAACCAAATGGCGTCCGTCGTCTGTCGTCCGTCCACATTTTAAATATTCTAAGGACATCTTCTATGATACCGCAAGGCCAATGTTAATGAAACTTGGCAGGAATACTCTTTGTATGAAGCTCTATCAAGATTGTTCAAAGAATTCCATTTCATGCAGAACTCTGGTTGCCATGGCAACCGAAAGAAAAATCTTTAAATATCTTCTTTTAAAGAACCGTAAGAGCTAGAGCTTAGATATTTGGCATGAAACATCTTCTAATAAGTGTCTACCAAGTTTGTTCAAATAAAAGCCCTGGGGTCAAAATTGGCCCCGGCCCGGGGGGTCATTGATTTTCCCTATATGCATATAGTAAAAGCTTAAAAAATCTTCTTTTAAAGAACTGTAAAAGCTAGAGCTTAGATATTTGGCATGAAACATCTTCTAGTGAATGTCTACCAAGTTTGTTCAAATAAAAGCCCTGGGGTCAAAATTGGCCCCGCCCCTGGGGGTCATTGATTTTCCCTATATGCATATAGTAAAAACTTAAAAAATCTTCTTTTAAAGAACCCAAAGAGCTAGAGCTAAGATATTTAGCATGAAACATCTTCTAATGAGTGTCTACCAAGTTTGTTCAAATAAAAGCCCTGAGGTCAAAATTGGCCCTGCCCCAGGGGGTCATTGATTTTCCCTATATGCATATAGTAAAAACTTAAAAAATCTTCTTTTAAAGAACCCAAAGAGCTAGAGCTAAGATATTTGACATGAAATATCTTCTAGTGAGTGTCTACCAAGTTTGTTCAAATAAAAGCCCTGGGGTCAAAATTGGCCCCGCCCCGGGGGGTCATTGATTTTCCCTATATGCATATAGTAAAAACTTAAAAAATCTTTTAAAGAACCGTAAGAGCTAGAGCTTAGATATTTGACATGAAACATCTTCTAGTGAATGCCTACCAAGTTTGTTCAAATAAAAGCCCTGGGGTCAAAATTGGCCCTGTCCCAGGGGGTCATAGATTTTCTCTATATGCATATAGTAAAAACTTAAAAAATCTTCTTTTAAAGAACCCAAAGAGCTAGAGCTAAGATATTTAGCATGAAACATCTTCTAATGAGTGTCTACCACGTTTGTTCAAATAAAAGCCCTGGGGTCAAAATTGGCCCCGCCCCAGGGGGTCATTGATTTTCCCTATATGCATGTAGTAAAAACTTAAAAAATCTTCTTTTAAAGAACTCAAAGAGCTAGAGCTAAGATATTTAGCATGAAACATGTTCTAATGGGTGTCTACCAAGTATGTTCAAATAAAAGCCCTGGGGTCAAAACTGGCCCGCCCCGGGGGTCATTGATTTTCCTTATATGTGTATAGCAAAAACTTAAAAATCTTCTTTGAAAAAACCCAAATAGCTTGAGTTTAGATATTATACTTGAAACATTTTTAAGTAAATATCTACAAAGTTTGCTCAAATAAAAGCCCGGGGGTCAAAACTGGCCCTGCCCCAGGGGTGTCATTGTTTTAACTATATGTGTATAGTAAAAACTTAAAAAATCTTCTTTTAAAAAACCCAGTGAGCTAGAACTTAGATGTTTAGCATGAAACATCTTCTTATGGGTGTCTACCAAGTCTGTTCAAATAAAAGCCCTTGGGTAAAAATTGGCCCGGGGGGGGCTATATACAGGTGAGCGACCTCAGGGCCATCATGGACCTCTTGTTTTACTAACGGTATTATTAAACATTATACTATGTGGACCTGTGACGAAGTTTGTAGAGCACTCTCTTTTCTTTTAGACAACATTTATGTCAGGTTTGGTAATACCCTATTTAAACAGATCATAGGAATTCCTATGGGTACTAATTGTGCACCCCTGGTCGCCGATTTGTTTTTGTACTGCTATGAAAGAGACTTTATGTTGAGTCTCTCTGAAGATAAACAACAAGGTGCTAGTGGGCGTGGACAGTAACTTGCACTTTACAGTACCGTCCATGAACATGGTCATTCAAACCGAGCCTGCAACATTTTCAATTTTGCCGTGTTGGGCTTTCTTTAGGGATTCTGTATTTATCTATTTTTTCACACGTTACATGTCCCTCTCCTTTCACCGCCCTTATGTCCAATCCAGGTTTTTCGTTTGGTGTATTCTGGGTGCCCTACTTTGGTGTGTTGGGGGCTACGTCCTGTGAGCGTTGCCTTTGCCTTGTTGATCTTTATTCTTGTCTTTCCTGCTTAATTGATGGAAGATAATTAAGTATCGATGATTTAACACTCGTTAACCAAGTAGAATCCCTAGAGAAATTCCGGAAACAAAGTCCCTAGAGAAAGCCCAACAAGACAAAATTGAAAATGCTGCAGGCTTGGTCCGCCTGGGCTCCTTGCCATTGGTTCTTGTTGCTGGGTCTTATGGGGGTTGCGTTCATTGAACGCCGCCTTTCCTTGTTGATCTTGTTTATCATATTTGATTGAAACTGTTCATGGACGGTAATGGAAAGTGCAAGTTACCGTCCACGCCCCCTGGCACCATATTCAGCAGAATTCAACATCTAACACGAAAATGGTAAAATTTTGAATTTAGAAACATCTGCAAAGGTATTTTTCGCGTTTTGGTTGGGATATTTGTCCCAATTATTTCTAGGACAAAATAGAGAGAAACGAGAATCCTTAAAGAATGCCCAACACGGCTAAATTGAAAATGTTGCAGGCTCGGTTTGATTGAGCCTGTTCATGGATGGTACTGTCAAGTGCATACTACCGTCCACGCCCCCTTGCGCCGGCTTAAGCAGAATTCAACATTTAAACATGAAATAGTAAAATTTTGAATTTAGAACCATCCGCAGATGTGTTCATACGGCGGTTATCATGGAACCTTCAATGTGACACTTCCGTGCCATTCCATGAAAAGCGGCGTATAGTCCCCAAGTAATAAAAAAACGTGTGCCCCACTAAACGAGAAAACAATGGGCGGAACTAAATAAAATGGAATTTTGAAAGGGGATCAGAGGTTATGAAGCAAGCATATCACAGATATGACGTCAAAAGACAAATTTAAAAAGCAGGCCACATATCCTAAGGGTGATTAGGATAAGCGCGGCATTATTGTTGTGCTTGTGGTATTTTAGTTCTATCTATTCGGCATCTTTCTTGTTGGGTGGTTCCAGTATTCCTCACTTGAATACTGTTGAATCACGCTTAAGATATGAGGCCTGCTTTTTAAATTTGTCTTTTGACGTTGTATCTGTGATATGCAGGCTTCATAACCTCAGATCCCCTTTCAAAAATCCATTTTTGTGTCGCCTCTACGGAGTAGTGGCGACATATAGAGATCACTTCTCCGTCGTCTGTCCGTCTCTAAACTTGTCCGGACTACTCCTCATAAACTACTGGTGCAATTTCATCCAAACTTTACAGGAATGATCAGTACCAAGTCTAGTTGGGCATGTCATTGGCTTTTAATGGTTCATTGAATTTTGTCAAGAGTTATGGCCCTTTAATGATGTTTATTTTTAAAGTTTGTCCGGACTACTCCTCTTACATCACTAATGCAATTTCGATGAAACTTTACAGGATTGATCTGTAGCTCAAGTCCTTGCGCATATTGCACGGGTTTTCCGGTTGAATGACTTTTTGGCCGAGTAATGGCCCTTTGATAAAAATGTGTTTTTTCTGTGTGTTGCCAGATAAACAAAAGCTTGTCCGGACTACTCCTCATAAACTACTGGTGCAATTTCATCCAAACTTTACAGGAATGATCAGTACCAAATATGATAAACAAGATCGACAAGGAAAGGCGGCGTTCAATGAACGCAGCCCCCACCCGACCCAGTAACAAGCGTCAGTGGCAAGGAGCCCAGGAGGACCCCAAACAAAAACAGGACAGGGCACAAGGCAGAGCAAGGGCAGGCAAACAACTACATAAGAATAAATAATTAGTAACTGATAAAGAACTAAAAGAAAACAAATAAATGATTGAATATAAGGCCCATAAAGGCATAGGGGAAGGGGACATGAGACCCGGGGAAGGATAAATAAAAACTAGGGGCAAAGGGGAAGATACTTACCGTAGACGAGAAACAACAAAGAACACAAAAGTGTCACCATAACAGTATAAAACAACATAGACATACATCTGAGGAACACAGAGGGGCGCCGCCTTGGAACGGTCAGCAGCATAAATACTGCTGGGGAGTTTAAACCGGTTAATGGTGCACCAAACCTCTCTCTTAGCCCCACCATGTTCCTATAAACAAGACAGTGTAAATAAAATGAATCCCCGCCAAGTGAATTTCTAACAGTTGTTATGGTTACAAAAGGTTAAATAAGTAAAACACCAAAATGATCATGTAGAAACATATAAAAGTAAACCCAATGACCATAACAAAAGTACTCGATGTCTTAAAGGAAGACAGAGCAACAAGAAAATCACCTACAAGGGCCCGACGAGGCAAGACAGAAGACAAACATTAAGGCAATTTAGTCCAAAAGGGCTTTAAGAACTGTCCATCATAGAGTCTCCCACTTGGTCCGTCAGATGTAATCAAACGAGGAAAGCGTAGTGTCCAACTGTAAATGGGTTGAACACTAAGCATGCGGTATGTCTTAAAATAGTAGGGTCATAACCCCTTTTAATAAAACGTTTAATAATTTTAGTAAACACAACAGAAAAATTACAATGATCCAAGATCTTACGAAGTTTGTAAACAACATCCCCGTAAAAATCAGGCTGGCTAATCCCTTGTCGCAGAAGTGTTTTTAGATCACTATTGAATTTTGAAATTAAATCAAAGTTACGATTGTAAAATTTTGTAAAATATTTACGTAATTTATAATAGCGGTAGCCCTGTTTTAGTAGCTTACCGGTAATGAAAATATTTCGCTCGTTAAAATCCTTTACGTTGCTACAAGCTCTAGCGAATCTAATTAACCGAGATATATAAACCCCGTAAGATGTTGCATGCGGTACGTCTCCATCCAAATGAGGATAATTTACTATACCAAAGTCAAAGTCATCTCTTTTATCATAGATTTTCGTGTGAATCGAATTGTTTTTGAGAGTGATATGAAGATCCAAAAATGATGTAGTTGAAATTCAAGAATTCGTTTTATTAAGTTGTAGCTCCGTAGGATAAATAATAGACACCATTTGATCAAAATAAGAATTATCTAAATTAAAAATGTCATCAAGATATATGGAAGTGTTATTAAATGCTGATATAACATCTTGTTGTGTATTTTCAGAGAGTCTCAACATAAAATCTCTTTCATAGCAATATAAAAACAAATCGGCGACCAGGGGTGCACAATTAGTTCCCATAGGAATTCCTATGATTTGTTTGAATAGGGTATTACCAAACCTGACATAAATATTGTCTAAAAGAAAAAGAGAGTGCTCTACAAACTTCGTCACAGGTCAACACATAGTATACTTTTTAAACAATACAGTTTTTGTAAAGAAGGCTTTTTGAGAGTTACATGCAAGAAATGTAACTTTTTCCCGTGCAAAGGTTTTCTGAATAAGGGAAATTAGTTTATCATTATTTAAATTATGTGGCAGTGTAGTATAAAGGGTAGAAAAATAGTATGTACTGACAGTTGAAGCCCGATAGTTCTTAAATTTAAAAATTTATCCAGAATTTCACCGGTATTCTTAATGGACCCAAAATAGATGTTTGCCTGTATTTTCGTACACTTTATCACAGTATCTAATTACATGTGTTTTAATGGCGCAGTCAAACAAGATGTCAATAAAATAGAAAGTTTACTTGTTGTGCTAGATGTAGAATTAAGCAATGAATCTGGCTTTGTAAGTTTTTTATGTAATTTAGGAATCCAATACATAATAGGAAGTTTTAGTTCTTTTTTCATCGATTCGGACTTTTAGACTGGAAATATTAGTGACGTGATTGTTAACAATGTCTTTTTCAGAAGCAGTAGTTTTTGAATACGCATTAGTACTAATTAAAGTTCCTTTATGTAAAAAGTTAATGTAATGGATACGTCATACAATAATGAAATTATTAGCCGCCTTGTCCGCTGGTACCAAAACAAATTTTGAGTGAAAAGCTAGAATATCCTTTTTCAGAAAGTAAGTCTCGGTTTAGGTGGAAGAAGATGTTCATTTCCACGATAAAAAAATTAATACGTGAATCAATAATTTTGAAAATGTTACGCTTCAAGTAGCTAGACCATTATTATCAGCATTTTCACGGCGACACCATTTACTTGAAAAATCCTCAATTGTTTCAGCAATCTGACAACGACAAGCATTAAAGTCAATTTCTGAAGGAATTCTGTATTTAGGTCCTTTTAAGAATAAATTACGAATTCTTTTGTCTGCAATAATATCAAAATTACCAGTGATAATATGGCCAAAATCTGAATTTGAAAGTCTTGTGCATATTGTCAGCATTTTTCGGTTCAATGATTTTTGTTAGAGTTATGGCCCTTTAATAATTTTTATTTTTAAAGTTTGTCCGGACTACTTCTCTTATACCACTAATGCAATTTCAATAAAACTTTACAGGATTGATCTGTAGCTCAAGTCTTTGCGCATATTGCACGGGTTTTCCGGTTGAATGATTTTTGGCCGAGTAATGGCCCTTTGATAAAAAAGGTGTTTTTTCTGTGTGTTGCCAGATAAACAAAAGCTTGTCCGGACTACTCCTCATAAACTACTAGTGCAATTTCATCCAAACTTTACAGGAATGATCAGTACCAAGTCTTGTTGTGCATATTGTCAGCATTTTCCGGTTCGATGATTTTTGTTAGAGTTATGGCCCTTTAACAATTTTCATTTTTAAAGTTTGTCCGGACTACTTCTCTTATACCACTAATGCAATTTCAATGAAACTTTACAGGATTGATCTGTAGCTCAAGTCCTTGCGCATATTGCACCGGGTTTTCCCGGTTGAATGATTTTTGGTAGAGTTATGGCCCTTTGATAAAAAGGTGTTTTTTTCTGTGTGTTGCCAAAGATACACAAAGCTTGTCCGGTACTACTCCTCATAAAACTACTGGTGCAATTTTATCGCAAACTTTACAGGAATGATCAGTACGGACCAAGTCTAGTTGTGCACTGTCCGTCCTGTCACAAAACTTGTTTCCAAACATGAAAATGGCCACCATGAGGCGACACATGGTCATCACTGATCGTTCTTGTAATTAGTTCCCGGCTATTGTTTTCTCGTTTTAGGGCACACGCATTTTTAGCTCGGAACTATTTTTTTGGAAAAAAGTAGAGTATTGCTAAAGTCGCGGCGGCGTTTCCGTTGCCGTCCGCAAACTTGTACCCTGGAAATCATAATTTGTTTTATTTCGCGGTGTTTTTGGGTTCAAAAAGGGCAAAAACCCCCCTTGGGACAAGGTTTTTCAGTAGATTTGCAAAAACCCTTTGACCCTCATCCAAAAATTTGACCTTAAATTCAAGGGTTAAAGGTAAAATTTTTGCTTGTTACCCCCGGAGGGGAAATGGGGGGGGAAAATATAGTTTTGGCTTTGCCCATCTTTCCGTCCAAATTTTTGTTTCCGGATTTAGTTTCTGCCTACTGGCGGGAAATTAACAAAACTTTAGGGGGAATCATCAATATCAAGAGAAGATGCCCCAAAATCGTCGGGCTTTTTTGGGTCGACACTTTCACTCTGATTTAAGGGCCCCTTGGGATTTTTTATGCATATGCACATGGAGAAAAAAGTTTCCGGGGTGGTTTTTCTGCAACTATGGCCGGGAATTTCAAACAAAACTTTAGGGGAACATTCAATAAAAGAGGGGTGGGGCAAAAATTGTCGGCTTTTTCCCGGCCCAGACACTTTAACCCAGATTTTAATGGCCCCTTGATTATTTTTCCCATTTATGCATGTGGAGAAAAAATTTTTTCCGCTCTCCCTTCTCGGGCAACTATTGCTGGAATTCAAGGGAAACCTTTATGGGAAATCTTCAATCCCAAGAGGGATGCGGAATAGTTGCTTTGGGTTTCCGGGGCATTTTAAAACTCGGGGTTTTTGGGCCCTTGAATTGTTATGCAGAAAATGCATTTAGAAAAAAATTTTTTTTTCCCCCGGCGCTACTTTTCTGCATCTACTGGCTGGAAAAAAATTTTGAAACTTTAGGGGAACCCTTAATAAAGAGGGGAAATCGCATTTCTAGGGCTTTTTTCCGGTAGACACTTTAACTCAGGATATGGCCCCTTGATTGTTATGCATTTAGGGCTTAGAAAAAAAAATCTTTTCCCCCGCGTTTTTAACTTTTGCAATATGGGGTTTTTTAAAGAAATTTTATGGGGAATTCAATACCAAGAGAAGATGGCCATGTATCCTTGTTGGGGTTTTCGGGACCTTTAGTAGATTTAGGGCCCCTTAAATTAGTTATGCATATCCAAAAAAGAAAAATATTGGGTTTCCTCATTTTCTCGGGCAACTATTGGCTGGAATTAAATAAAATTTTTATTTGAAACCTTTAAATTTAACGAAGGGGAAAGGGCGCATTTTTGTCCCCTTGGGTTCGGGTCAGAAAATTTTAATTTTAGTTTTTTTATGCCCCTTGATAATTAGGCAGTATAAAACCCAGAGCAAAATCGTTTCCTGTACTTCTCTGTCTATGGTGGAATTCAATGAAATTTAGGGAAAACTAAGAGGATGGCAATAGTCCTTTTTTCCAGTCAATATCTTATAACTCAGATTTATGGCCCTTGATTAGTTATGTAGTTGCATACATCTCATTCATTTCCAGATATTACTATTTAACACAAAGTTATGGCTTCTGTTATTTCCCTGAATATTTACCAGGTTCAAAGAATATTACTGTTTATGCCATGATTAATATATAAAAAGCCTTATGTCTTCAGTTTTGTTGTTAATAATAACCAGTACTCCGGCGGGGGGAATATAAACTCAACGAATTTTGCTTGTTCATGCTTGTTTTTTTGGCTGTAACTTTGTCATTTTTGAAATGGATTGTCTTCAAACTTGAACATTATAACTTAAAAAGATATCCCTTAACAATAACTCCAGACAGACTTGCATTCACTTCAGTAAAATGGACCTTAGAACTTTTAGGTCAAATTATTGATTTTTTTTTTTTTTTTTTTTTTTTTTGGGCTATTTTTAGCTGTAATTTTTCAGGCTTCATAAACCTCTGATCCCTTTCAAAAATTCCCATTTTATTTGTTCCGCCCATTGGGGTTTTATCTTCGTTTAGGGCCACTCGGCATTCTTTTTTGGGACCATAATGCCGTTTTTCAATGGAAATGGATACGTGTTGTCAATTAGAAGGTTTCCATGATAACGCGCCGATAGTAAAACGTTTGCGGATGTTTCCCAAAATTCTAAATTTTAAACCAGTTTATGTTAAATGTTAATTCTGTTAAGCGGGTGCTAGGGGGCGTGAAGGCAAGTGTGCATTTGCAGTTATACCGTGTCCATGAACAGGGCTCAATCAAACCGACCTGCAACATTTTTCCAATTTGCCGTGTTTGGGCTTTCTTTAGGGGATTTGTTCTATTTCTTCTTCTATTTTGTTATTTTTTGAATTTGGATTGTCTTCAAAGGGGTCGAACATAAATAATTTCTTAAGGATAAACCTTAAAAAATAACAAACAGACCTTGACCTTATCATCGTAAATGAACCTTGACTTTGAAGTTCCCAAATTATTGGGGAAATTTTCATTATGTTTTTGGGGTGTAACTTTGCTATATTGAAGGGGATCAAACTTCATATTATAAGAACTGTACCACGTGTAACTTCGGCCACGTGACCGCCACCCCGACCCAACGTAATTCATCAGTGACTCGAAACATGATAACTACAGAACATTGGGATTCTTTTTCATCTGATTTTGACGTGCCTTAAATCAAAAAACCATTTTGGGCCTCAATTTTTTCGCATTTTTGGTTGGGATAATTTGGGTCACAATTATTTTCTGGAAAGTTTGAATATGGGTATCCCGGGAGTATTTTTGATAGTCGCAAAAATAGAAATAAATCGTGTAGAAGATTATTAAAAGGCCTAAATGAAAATGTAAATGTTTCTTGAAAGATTGATTTCTAGCTCAAATAGACAAATAATCACTTTGGTTCCGACAACCCAAATATAATAAAACCCATGTTTCTTCAATTATCCTAGAAAAAAAAATAGGATGTGTAAACCAAAATAAAACAAAAAAGCAACAACAGTATAAAATTATATCAATTTCTTAAAGAAGATAATTATGGTATTTTGTATTATTTATTGATAATTGAAAAAAAAAATTGTGTCTGAACCGTATATTTTTGATACAGGTGCATTCACCGTCGACGAATTTGTTGAAGGACTGTTTCGTTTAGGACGGAAAGTCCGCACTGTTGCTAGTATTACATACAAGGCCAAGTAAATAACGTTACTCATAATGTTAAGTAAAAATTAAAATATAAAAAATGTGGGCTTCAAGTGAAATTGTAAATAAAACAAATGGGGATTCCTGCACAATGATCATCGAAAACATACAATGTCGGATGAACAAATACATGAATTATTAACTTTGTGTTAAAACAATGCAGTGTCAAAGCAAATATATGGAACTCCGAAGTAGTAAACGATACAATACATGTACTATTTTAGGATGACCAAATGAAGCACTGGAAAACTGTATATTTCAGCAGTACTTTCTTTTAGACAAAAGCCACATATATGATAGGTGTAACCAACATATAAAAACAATATATACCGAAACATAGCTATATATAGGGTGTGACCAAAATTGTTGCTCTAAATTTTGTGACCTGCGTGTATTAAAATCTGTCATAGTCACTGAGACAGATGGCTTAATTTAGTCTGTGAATCCGAAGAGTTCGGAAGCATTTTGATTGCAAATAGAAACGAATACTTGTAAATGGATTTTTTGAAGTTGTGATGCTTTTTAGCAACCTGGTAAATTACTGTAGGGTCTGGCTAGGTAAGGAGCATTTGTCTTAAGGTACATATTTTAGGTCAGCGTCTTGCATTACAGCTTCACGCGTGTTTTGGTCTTGAAGGGAACGCATGAACAGACTAAACATGCAGTACTCCATTGAACAAATTCCTCACAATTGCAAATGAAAAAATGTTGCTTAACAGGCAAATGTGTTACGTTTTACTCATTGAACTGCAACAAAGTTTGTTTGGCTGCTAGTACCTAACCAGAATCCCTGCAGTGGATCACAATGAGTTTACACATTTTATCAACAATGTGAAGACACATGCGGGAAAATTGCCACTGAGCGTCAAGTGTATCTCTTTTGCAAACTGTGCGGCCATGATCTTGCCCTTAATGGCAAACAGCTGTAAAGTCGAGGTCCACCTTACCAATTCCTATCACTCTGGGGGTATCATTCAGTTAAGCCTCGCGTTTGTGAATTTGGAAACGATCCATTGTAGGTCCATATAGAAAGCATGTGAGGATAGGCACCAACAGTTACCGAAACTTTGCTGTGCATCTCCAAGTGCTTCTGCATAGTCCCCCATTTTAGTCGAAACTCATAATTATACCCCCGCACAACGAAGTTGCAGGGGGGGGTATTCTGGAATTAGCTTGTCAGTCCGGGCGTCTCCTCGTCCGACCGTCCGTCGGTTTTTCCTTGTCCGCCCAATAACTTAAGATTCCTTTGACCCACAGTCTTCATGTTTGGTAGTTAGATTGGTCAGGAAGAGTAGATGATTCATATTGATTTTGAGGTCACTGGGTCAAGGTCACAGGGGCCTTGACTTCAAAAAGCTTGTCCGCCAAATAACTTAAGATTCCTATGGCTTATAGTCTTCATATTTTGCATGGTGGTTAGTCATGATAAGATGACCCCTCTTGATTTTGAGGTCACTGGGTCAAAGGGCCTGGACTAAAAAAGCTTGTCCACCAAATTTCTTAAGATTCCTTCGACCCACAGTCTTCATATTTGGCATGGAGGTTAGTCATGATGAGTAGATGACCCCTATTGATTTTGAGGTCACTGGGTCAAAGGTCACAGGGCCTTGACTTAAAAAAGCATGTCCGCCAAATGACTTAGGATTCCTTTGATCCATAGTCTTCAAATTTGGCATGGGGGTTGGCAATGATGAGTAAATGACCCCTATTGATTTTGAGGTCACTGAGTCCAAGGTCACAGGGGCCTTGACTTCAAAAAACTTGTCCACCAAATAACTTTAGATTCCTTTAGATTGACCCATAGTCTTCAAATTTAGTATCGAGGTTAGTCATGATAAGAAGATGACTCCTATTGATTTTGAGGTCAAGGTCACAGGGGCCTTGACTGAAAAAAGCTTGTCCGCCCAATAACTTAAGATTCTTTTGACCCACAGTTTTCATATTTGGCATGGAGGTTAATAATGAAATAATGCACGGAAGGGCACCTGTGGTCTTCCTCTGCCAGTAAAGCTGGAACTTCGCCGAATGACCTATATTGTGTCGGTGTGACGTAAGACCAAAACAAACATCATGAGTGAAGATTCTCTCTTTTAATGTTAACGTATCGTCGAAAATAGCTTTTCATATTAGCAATAACATCTTTAAAAATTGTTCAGGCCTGTTGAACAGTTTTTGGACTTTTACTTTATTCAATATTTGAATCGCCACATCCGTTTGACTTAACTCTGATGTCTAATTCTCTCACTTTTAAATGAAATTCTCTCTCTCTCTCCTCTTTCTTTTTCAAACTGCCTTTCCATTTCTTTTTCCAACTGCATTTCTTCCCTTTCTTTTTCTAACTGCATTTTCTCTAGTTCAAATTTAAGTTGAAATTCAAGCTCTTTTAACCTTATCTCAGAATGTGTTTCAACAATACGAGAAAGTGCATCTTCTCCAAAAATATCTTCATTAACAAAATAACGAATCAGAAGATTTTTAATTTCTTGTTTACGCAAAGAAGATTTAATTTATGATAAATTATACTTTTTTGCAAGATCGAGCAAATCAGTTTTCTTAGCCAAATCTAATACCTCCTGAGAAGGTTCAGCTACAAACTTCTAATTCAAAGAACATGACTGCTTGCTGCTGGTTTTAAACTTAAAAGTGGTGTGTTTCAAAAATTTCAGAATTGAAAGACACACTTAATAGAACAACTATAATTTTAACTCAGATGAGTAAATACGGCAATTATTAAATGTATAATAAACGGTAATAATTTCCAATAATGTAGCCAAAAAGAAATATTCAATCCCGGACGAGTCCCCAATTTCTGTAACGAGAAAGAAAAGCCAGCAAAAAACTTGTAACAATAACATATTTATTACAGAAAAAATATTAAAGAAAAATTAAATAACAATTTATGTTAACAAATACCTGAAGTCCAAATAAAAATATAAATCTCAAAGGTCGTATCTGATCCTGGAATGATCCCTTTTTGAATAGCACAGTTAAGTTAAATCCAAGAACACTTTAGAATAAATTCCCACAATAAAATCCACAAGAATACTTTAAACTATTTTAAAATCCAAGCTCCAATAAATTACTTAATATCCAAGTTGAATAATACTCCAAATGTATTGATGACTTAAAAGTAACTGATGACTTAAAAGGTAAAAGGAATGAAAAATGTCCCTTTATATATATTAAGCTAAGAACATTCCAGATAAGTCTTCCATGTTCTACAGTAATCATAATCTAGCAACTTCAACAATAAAGAATAATCTGGAAATTTCTATCTTAGATATAATGCATTAATCAAAATCTAGAATTTTCTACAACAGTTTCTGATGAAGACTAGTAAAGATTTTTTAAAAAATATGTGTTGTTTTGGTGTATTTTAACTGATCTACAACAGTTAAGAAAGTTCTTGTTAAATCTTATTTACACACATTTAGTTATATGTTCTAAAAATAGAACAATGATAATATTGGAAATACCAACTTGTTAGAGATAAACTTTATACATGTAATATGTTGCATACATAACAATATTTATATAATAATAAATACACGTTACATGTAGGCCTTAAGGCATACAAACTTTTACAAGTAAAATTTCATGTGGGTCAAAATGGGGTGTTGCACGTAATAAATTTGAAGTTTTAAATTAAAACACAATTGTCAAAAGTTACTCGATAATTTATAACGAATAAAATAGAACCCTAAAGAAGAAATAAAATTTAGACAAATGCTAGATGGTAAATATTTTGCATGAAGCATTGTGTAGTGAACCTCTAGCAAGATTGTTCAAATTATAGCCCTGGGGGTCAAAATTGGCTCCGCCCCGGGGCTCATTGATTTTCGCTATGTACATATAGTAAAAGAATTTAAAAATCTTATTGTCTGAATTTACAAGGCTTAGAGCTTTGATATTTGTATATTATATAATCTATAGGTCTTCTACCAAAATTGCTTAAACTATGCCCCTAGTGTTAAAATTGTCCTGAACCAGAGGCGATAGTTATTCTTATATATATAGTAAAAATTCTCTGAATTGACAAAGGCTACAGGTTTAATATTTGGCATGAGACTTTGCGCAGTGAACCTCTACCAAGATTGTTCAAATTATAGCCCTTGGGTCAAAATTGGTCCCGCCCGGGGCCCGGGTCATTGATTTTCACTTTGTACATATAGTAAAAAATTTAAAAATCTCTTGTCTGAACGTACAAGCCATAGAGCTTTGATGTTTGCTATATAATATCATCTATAGGTCCTCTACCAAAGTTTTTCAAATTTTTCCCCTGGTGTCAAAATTGGCCCTGCCCGGGGGCATTGATTCTCATTATGTACACAGTAAAAACAGAAACTAAAATTTTTTTTTTAATTTGAGACAGCTACAGCTTAGATATTTGACATGAAATGTTGTGGACCTGTATCAAGATTGTTTTGAGACAGTGACCTTCTTCTTTGTCCTTTGATGTACAGAAATGAAATTGTGATCATGTGCACATTTTTAGTTGTAAAATTAAACTTTGATATCAGGTGACCTAGATTTTGATGATGTGACCTTCTTTCTTGCCCTTTGATGTACAGCTATGAAATTTGAACCATGTGCACAGATTAAGATGTAAAGTGAACTTTGATATCAGCTGATCTAGATTGTGTCTTACTGTGTTGTCCTTTGATGTACAGTCATAAAATTTAGGCTGTGTGAAATATGACCTTCACCACCAAATTCACTAGACTCAACTAAAATTAACAGAGACATAAATGATTATTGGTTTATACAGAATTTTTATACGCCCATTTAAAAAACCGGTAATATTATAGTTTCCATCCTGGCAGGCGACTGGGTGGTCGGCGTCCAATTTGTGTCCAGAGCATGTCTCCTACACGCATTGAGGAATTTTAATGAAACTTCATAGAAATGTTTACCATTAAGAAGAGGAGTGTCGTGCACAGGTACCAGGTATCTAGGTCAAGGTCACAATGGCCTTAAATGTCAGAATGGTTTCCACTGATTATCTTTAAAAGTATTCATAACAAAGAGATCATTGAAAAACCCTTGTCCGAAGCAAAACTTCTTCATGCATACAGGGATTTCAATATAACTTGGCACAAATGTTCACCATGGTAAGGCTGAGTGTCGCGAGCAACATTTAGGTCCCTGCGGCCGAGGTCAAGGTCACTATTAGAAATTTCAGATAAAAATATGAAAATGTATATTTATACCATTCAGTCATTTTTTGAGGGATGGATAGCAAATGGTCGTTATCATGACTACGGGTGTGAAACATGTAACTTAGGTTAATATATGCAAGGTCAAGGTCACTAAAGGTGATAAACTATAGAAATTTTGTTCAGAACGTACGTCCTACGCATATTGTGGGAGTCTAATGAAACTGTATAGAAATGTTCAACACATGAGAGGCAGTGTCATGTGCATAAACCAGGTCTGTAGGTCATAGTCAAGATCATACTTAAAGGTCATTGAAAAATGCTTGTCAGGAGCAGAACTTCTTCATTCATAGCGGGATTTTATTATAACTTGGCACAAATGTTCACCATCGTAAGGCTTGTCACATGCAATATTTAGGTCCCTGCGGCCAAGGTCAATGTCACACAGGGGTTAAAGTTCAGATAAAAATGTGTGTCCCGACCATCTAGTCAATTGTTGAGGGATTAAAAAATTGTCAATATCATTACTTCGGGTGCGAAGCATGTAATTTAGGTTAATATATGAAAGGTCAAGGTCACTAAAGATGGTAAAATATAGAGATTTTGTTCAGAGCATATCTCCTACACATATGGAGGGATACTAAAAAAAAATTCAGTGAAACGTTCAGCACTATGAGAGGCTGTGTCATGCGCGTGTCAGGTGTCTAGGTCAAAGGTCAAGGTCACACTTAGAGCTCATTGAATATCGCTTGCCCGGAGCAGAACTTCTAAATGCATAGAGTGATAAAACTTGGCACAAATGTTTACCATGGTGATGCGGAGTGTCGTGTGCAAAATTTAGGCCCCTGAGGCTAATGCAAAGGTCACACATAGGGGTCAAAGTTCTGATAAAAATATTTGCAAGGTCAAGGTCACTAGAGATGATAAAATATCTGGATATTGCCCAGAGCATATCCTCTATATGCATATCTATAATGCCCACATCCCTGACGAAAGCTTTTGTGACGGGCGTATTTTGCGACAATGTTGCCCTTGATTAAAGTTTGATTGTGTAGAAAGCTGAAAGCTGATATGCACACTTTCGAATTGAATGATAATTCATAAAAAATTTCATGTGAATTTTAGCGAGAACCCCACATAATAGCGTCAAAAGGTGATGATCCTATTTTCGAGAAATATACTATTACACTTATAACAATATGTGACCATACTTTTTCTCTGATGCAGCTTGGGGCGTCCGTGGCCGAGTGGTTTAGGTCGTTGACTTCAAATCACTTGCCCCCTCACCGCTGTGGGTTCGAATCCCGACAGGAACTTTGGATTCTTTCATGTGAGGAAGCTATCCAGCTAGCTTACGTTACGTCGGTGGTTCTACTCAGGTGCCCGTTTGTGCCTGAAATAATGACAGAAGGGCACCTGAGGTCTTCCTCCACCAGTAAAGCTGGAAAGTCGCGATATGACCTATACTGTGTCGATGTGACGTAAAAGCCAAAACAAACAAAGGCTATAGGCTAGATGGCATGAATTATTGTGAAGTGGACATCTATTAAGACTGTTCACATTATAGCCCTTGGGTCAATATTAGCCTCGCCCAAGGGGTTCAAAGGATTTCCTTATATGTATTTAAAGTAAAAACTTAAGAAATATCTTCTTCTCCGAATTGACAAAGGCTAGAGGTTAGATATTATGCATGAAACATTGTTAAGTGGACCGCTACCAAGATTGTTCCAATTATAGCCCTGGGGTAAAAATTGGCCCAACCCCGGTTGGGGTCATAGGTTTCCCTTACATGTATATAATAAAAAGTTTTGAAAAAAAATCTTATTTGAATTGACAAAGACTAGAGGTAAGATATTTGGTATTCAACATTTGTTCAGTGGACCTGTACAAGGATCGTTCAAATTAAAACTGTTTATTCAAAATTTGCCCTGGCTCGGGGTCATGATTTTTAAGATATTCATATAGCAAAAGGAATTCATCTCGTATTGGAATGTATTTTATACATGTGTAAATGTATGTATAAAAAATTCAATAGCTGTGAGTAAGTCTAGAGGTCATGACCTCTTGCAAAAGAAATGTTTGCTTTTAAGAGATATTCATCATTAACCCTAGCAAGACAGATGTGAGCTTTGTAGACAGTATGAGCACATTATAAAGACAATATGATTCCCACCAAGTATATCAATAGAGAACAAAACATCCCTAAAAAAGTCCAACACGACAAAATTGAAATTGTTTATGTGTTTTATGTTTTTAGAAATTGGCAATGCTTAATATAAAAGAAACAATTAAGAAAAATAACCGTATCTGCAATTTTGCATCATTGCCTTAGTAACTTAACATTAGGCACAAGTCATCTGCACATTGTCATTTATTTGATATGTTTAAAGGGATACTCAGACAATTAAATGACAAAAATATTAAAATGATCGTATTAACTCAAATCACGCTAAAATGACATTTTTTAAAATCCCAGCATGAATTTCTGTATTAAATTCTATATATTTTGGGTTTGGAGCGTAAATATATCTATATACGAGGGGTGTTCGGGAAGTTTAAGGACTTTTGCTGTAGTTTGATAAATAATAGGAATTGAAAAACAAGAAAAACACCATAAAATATTTAATTCTTTTACAGCCAGCTGTAAAAAATACAATGAAATACAATAAATAAATTACAAATAAAACAAAACATACACCGAAGCATACCCGGAGCACGCTAACGTCACGTCAGTGCTAAATAGGTTAACGTCAAATTACCCCGATCGTCATATCGACTCACTTCTCGATGTAATCTCCATTCACAGCGATACATTATCTATGCCTCTTGACCCATTGTCGTACGTGTCCACGTACCAGATGTTGTCGAATGACGAAACTATTCTCTTGGTTTCAATTTGTAATTCCCACCCGGAATCAAAGCGTCGACCACGCAGCTGTGCTTTGATTTCCTTGTCTTTTACTCCAGTTTTCACCACCGAAGGTCGACCGCATCGCTTGTCATCCTCTCTTGACTCTCTTCCGTTTCGGAACATGTCGTGCCATCTAAATACTAGCGATCTACAGCATTTCTTTGTTGTACGAGATGCTTGAATCATTTTATACGTCTCCGTTGGTGTCTTTTCTATTCCTACACAAAACTTGATGATTGCCCTGACTTCAACGTCGCCTATTGACGTCATTTTTCTCTTGATTTGTCTAAGCACCAGTGATGTTAAAACCGTTGTTATTCAAACAATTGTAACGATTTACGAGTAGAATTTTCAGGAAATGACGTTGACGTTGCATTTAACGCTCGTGCTTTTTCGTGACGTTATCCATTGTAATTTAGTAAAATTATTATCAATTAAATATATCGGTACCATTAACTTAAATACGATAAAATCGGAGTGCTCCGGGTATGCGTTATGCGGTTCCTATAGAAACAAGTTTCGTGCGGTATTTGTCTATTCTTGTCAGTGAGCGTTATACTACATATTGAGCACATATTTAAATTACATTTTGTGAAATATGGATAAAAACGCACAATTAAGGAAAAAATACAGCAAAAGTCCTTAAACTTCCCGAACACCCCTCGTATGTTGAATGAAATTAAGAAGTCGACAGAATCACCGAGTAGTTTTAAAGCAAGTTATGTGACTTGAAAAAGCTGGCAGTTACAAGAACAGATATTGTGGACAATGTTACTAAGTCATTTATTTGACATGTTCTGTAACGTTCCCAAGTCCACTATGACAACTATTGTAAAAGCTTTACGCTCTAACCTGACCCACGGGGTCAGGTTAGAAAACCATCATTCAATACTTTATAATGAGAAAAGATTTGTTCCTGTGACTGCCTAGTGTATTCATTCTGGGGACATTTACAAAATAATGTATGAAAAATTCAAAACAAAGAAATTAAAATTTTGCCTGTGTCTCCCTTAAAATATGACACTGACCGCCACATTCACTAGACACTGTTGCATTATAGCAGAGTTCAAATGTAAAGAAACAAAAAATAAATTTACTTCTGTTATATTTATGCCTTTGCATAGCATTTTTTACACAAATGCAATCTTGTTAAATTGTGTAACTGTAAAGGCAATAATAATAGATCATGTAAATATTGGCAATATCAATTTAAGAGAAGTAGGGGAGGCATGTAACAGTAAACAGAACAAAAGAGAACAATTAAGTTCATTCCGTAACAAGAGAGTAAGGCCGCTATTCCATTGGTACGTGATCAGTGGACAGCGTCCGTTATCCGTGTCCGGTGTAGTCAGTGAGTATTATTCCATAGGTACGTTATTTTCAATATACTTTTAATTATAGTATAGCGAACAGAGGATAATTTTTTGTAGAATATGACATAATTTCATTCTTATACCGAAACCAGTTGTAACATCAAAGAATTATGTAAAAAGAAAAAGGAAAAACATTGAATACCAGTTAGGTTTTGGAATAACATATCTTTAGCAACCGAAGACCAGATGTTGTTTTTTTAATCTGTCATTGGTGCATCATAAACTTAAGGGTTGTCCAACTCTATTTTTGGTGAGCTTTTTAGTATTTTCTTTCGAAATCGATGAAGTATTTAATTTCGTTCGAGGCATTTTGTCGTGCCAAGACCTGTCCATGACTGTCCGCGTCCGTAAAAAATCGTTCATCCTGCGAAACGTCGCGGATTCCGTTGTGGAAGCGGATTGTAAACGGACAAAAGGAATATAGACTCAACGTATTCCTTGATTAGCGAATCGGTAGCGGATGACGGACGCGGACCACTGATCACGTATAAATGGAAAAGCGGCCTAAGGGCTCTATTAAGTAATAGTTATAGAATATATACGAGGACTTTACCGTCTTGTAACATCGCATGGGGCGACAACAAGGGTCAATCATAGGAAATTAATCGAGACGAAACGTCGAGATTAATTTTCATGATTGACCCTTTTGTCGCCCCATGCGCTGATACCAGCCGGTGACGTCCGAGTATTTATTCTGTAACTGTTTTATCGCATGACCATCACGACTTTTTCCTTCTCTCATAATATTTGCTTTATTTAAACATATAAATATTTTAAGAAATACCCACAGAAATACACCCATTAGATGCCGTTGAAGGAACTGGACATAAATAACCAGTTCACGAGGTAAGTTGATGCATTTTTTCTAAATGCGAAATAATAATCATCTTTCCAGCTCATTTTCAAAATATAATCAAGAAATATTGTCGATAAGTATCCCGGTGTATATTTCAGAGGTATATCTTGTACGCGTATTTTTTTTTAAATCTAACGACAATGTAGTGATTTATACTTAACTATTATCGCATGACCGCCACAACTTTCCTTTGAAGATCGGCGTTCTCTAAATTTCAGTATTGGAAAACTTTGGGGTGCTCTAAATGAGGTATCAGTACGCTTTGGGGTGCTCTAAATGAGGTATCAGTACACTTTCTCGCGCATGCCCAGTTTATTATTTTATTTCAAATAATAAAGTGAGCATACCTGAAAAAAAAAACAAAAAAAACCCCGAAAACATTGAAATAACTAATTTTTATTTATCAAATTTACAAATCATGTCTATCTTTTTTTTTTCTTCTTCAAAACTTAAAAATACAGTTATTATAAACATGTTGTCCTCCCCCGAACAAATTTCCGGGTTTCAAAGCGGTTGATTGGTTGTTTTTGGATTCGTCATCACTTGCGTGTGTTGCGTCATGTAGAAGCGTTTCTGTTGATGGTTTATTCAACGTTTCGCTTTTGACCTGTTCCGTTGATTTCCATTCTGGCGGATTTAATTTATTGGAAATGTCTACCAACATTTCATTACTGGGTTTATTATAACGTCGGACACCAGCCACGGATCGATGGCCTGTTCGTTTCATGATTTCTTGTTCGGGTACATCCTTCTGATAAAGACTTGTTGCGCAAGTCTTTTTTCCGGAGTGATTAGTATAAACACCTTCAAGTCCCGCGAGCTGACATATTTCTTTCATAAAACCTTTAAGTTTATTCACGCCTACAACTTGATTTGAAAAACGCACTTCTCCTGGCTTCTGGGAATGAATTGGTCTCTTATAAAACGCTCCATCTTCAACGGATTTCAAATATTGGTCATAGTAATCCACTATGTTTTGCCGATTGTTGTAGTGTTTTATAACTTTAGGTTCAATACGGCGGTGTTTCAGGCCACCGTTATACGTTTTAAGAGTTCTTTCCTGTATAAACTATAAACTTTTCATTAGAATCTGAACCTATTTCAAACTGATCAGTTTCCAAATTCCTGTGTTCATCATATCCCCTTAAACCGAAGAGTTTACAGTTATAGAAGAAAACAGTGTGCTGTAAAGAAAGAGCGTCTTTATTACCAAATACTCCCTTTTCCCAAATAACTTTTTCTTCGTCTTCTAAAATGGGCTGAGCTTCCCGTCTTTTGCCGACGACGCCTTCTTTCGTTAGAAATTTCATCTGTGCATCAAGTACACTCCTAAACCTTGCATAATCAGGATTTTTCTCGTCCAAAAAGTTCATGCCAGATATTCCACAATCTCGCAGCTTTCTAAGAAGGCCACATACTAAATGGTAGAGGGACTCGGATGGAAAGTAATCGCCATTCTGCTTCCTGACCTCGACGACAAATCTGAAACAATGATCATTTTTTTAATTTTTAGCTTTAAACAATGCCTATGTTTAACAGGAGATACTGACCGAAGAGCCAGTCAGTGAATCACAATCGGAACGTCCTCGGCTATTATCTATAATAACATCGGAAACAATACTGATTGAAAGTAGTTCTACCACGTGGTTTTTAATGTAAACAGAAACAGTGTGTGTTATGTAAAACGAATGTATATTTTGACATCCAAAGGAAAATAATGTTTCGGTACAATTATGATTGAAAATATGTCTAACAACACTTTTTAATTAAACAATCCCCACTGATGTACAATTTTAATCAAATGCTACTAGATGTCATTTAGTACTTTCCGTGTCTACAACCCTATTAATAAATAATAAAATAATGTATTGTTTGCTTTTGTATCTATGAGTTCACTTATATTAGCGGACTTTTACTTGATATAATCGAAATAAACTTTTCAACTACTCCCAACATAAAATTACGATATATCTCTGAAATATAAACTAGAGGATTTTCTAGATTATATTTTGAAATCGAGGTAGAAATTAATATTTAACACTGAGAAAGATTCATGAACTTACCTCGACAAATGGATATTTATGTCCAATTCCTCCAACACTGGTATTCCTGGCTTCGTTTTTCTCCACGCCTCAAATGTATTGTAATCCCATTGCGTGTTACGGTCCGTGTTCTTTGACCTTGAACCAGCGCATCAAGGTCAGAGTCGGACACGCTTTCTCCAAAACGTTCTCTTTTTTCATTAATGAAGGGTTTCTCTTCCTGCTTAAAATCCTGGTCAAAGTCAATCAATTGGAAGTTGCCGAAATAGTTCGATTGTACATCATTTTCAAAAGTATCCATTTGACTACTTTTCAGTAGGCCTATGTCATTAAAAACACCACTACACTCAATTTCACTTAATGTCTGTGAAAGTAACAAATCATCCTGTGTAACGTTTTCACTATTAAACGTAGTGCTTATTTCAAACAAGTCCAAAGCCTGCGATAAAACAAAATCATCATTATCTAACTCCATATTTGTTCCACGACGGGCAAACTGAAAATGCCAAGAATTTGGCGCTGAATAAGGTAAACTGCTAGGGCTTAGCGCAAACGAATGTGATTGGTTCATTTTTCTAGGGGTTCACTATATCTCTGGCAGCGAAGGAGCAGAGGCACCGAATGGGTGTATTTCTATGTGTATCTCTAAAATTATCATTTGTTTAAATCATGCGATAATACGAGAGAGCGAAAATCTCTAAAAAAAAGTTGTGGCGGTCATGCGATAAAACAGTTACAGAATATTAACGAGGACTTCACCGGCTGGTATCAGCGCATGGGGCGACAAAAAGGGTCAATCATGGAAATTAATCTCGACGTTCCGTCTCGATTAATTTCCTATGATTGACCCTTGTTGTCGCCCCATGCGCTGATACCAGCCGGTAAAGTCCTCGTTAATATTCTATAACTATTACTTAATAATAACGCTAGAATATTATGTTCATATACGTGTAGTGATTTACTGAATGGGTTACTGGTCAGAATCTCCTGTAAAACGAAGGCATTGTTTAATGTAAAAAAAAGAATAATTTGACCATTGTGTCAGATTTGTCCTCGAGGTCAGGATGCAGAAAATGGCGATTACTTTCCTTTCCACTGGAGTCAACATCTTTATAATAACTGCATTTTTAGATTTTATAAACAAAATCGAGATGATATATAAATATTTTTTTTAAAAAGTCTGTAAACTGTGTAAAGTATTGTTTTTCTCTTTTTCAGGTATGCTCATTTTATAATTTGAAATAAAATAATAAACTGGGCATGCGCGAGAAAGTGTACTGATACCTCATTTAGAGCACCCCAAAGCGTACTGAAACTTCATTTAGAGCACCCAAAGTTTTCCAATACTGAAATTTAGAGAACGCCGATCTTCAAAGGAAAGTTGTGGCGGTCATGCGATAAACAAAAGAAAATGACAAAAGAGGCCCCTTAGTAGAGAACAGGCCCCATGTAAATGGCACGTGCAATTGCCAAAAATATATTAATGGAAATGTTAGATAGATATGATGCATTTTTACAAAAGTAGATCTGTAAAAAACTATTGAATGCTTCTATGGAAGAAATTATTATATCTTGACACAAACATGTTAATAGTGAGGTTGGTCTTTCACGGCGAGATAGAAATAATTTAAGAACAGCAGATTACGTAAAACAAGTTATGAGACTGAAAATATGTTCTTAAAGTTATAGATCAGCATTAGCTTAATTTAGATGTGATGTAGCTCCCATTAGACTGGAGCGGTATACTCTGATAAGACTTAATTAAGAAATAAATATATGTGAGTTAAAAAGAAACACTTGCTAATTAATTCAAGAACTTTAATGACATTTAGTTAAACATGGGTTGTTCTTACCGAGATCGCTATGAGCATTTGAAGTTCTTTCTAAACAAGGTAAGCAGCGGTTAATATAAATAAGCGTGGAAAAGAAAGGTAACTCTTAAGCACATATTGGAAGTACTCGCAGTATGGGCTGAGAAGTTATCTCCATTTCAGTATGACTGTAGTCTTACAATTCTGAACAGATTGTACAGGCAACTTTATAATTTCATGTTATAAAATTTGTAATAGAAATGTTGTATATGTTCCTATGTATCGGTGAGACTTCAATAAAGATTATATAATAATTATTATATAGTTTAATAATTGCTATTTAATTGCTTTTGTGCTTAATCATATTTTATTGCTATATACATGTATATACAATACAGATACAAAATTCATATGTATTTTAAACAGCAAAAGCAAACGGGTTGGGCCCAAGTTCTTACAACATTAGCGGTCGGCCCTCCCCGGTAGATAATGAAACGAAAAAACTATATTCAATACTTTAATTGCTGTCTGGAAGCGGAGGAATTTAGTCAGAAATACTGAAAATAATGCGTAGGCGCCCTTTCCTATAATAAAAGTTAGTATATAAATTCCCAATGATGTACAGTAATATCCGAATTATTGTTAACGGGTAGACATTGTGCACTTTCGATTTCTACAACCATTATGATAAGTATGTGTTTACCTTTATATCTATAAATTTACTTTATTGAGGTGGATTTATACTCGAAATATTGGAATAGACTTAGTTAACAACTCCCAGCAATACATTACTATTAGTTTACATGTCTAAGTTAGATTCTTACTTTTTTGATGTTCTTATCCGAAGTTTGACGGAAAGGGACGAGAAGAGAGTGTGATCATAGCTTAGTGCAGTGCGTCATTCAATAATGAAAACTCCTACCTCGAAAAACCGTACATTTTGTCTTATATTAAGCATGTCTGAAATATGTAGAATATTTCGGGGTTGTTACGGGGTTGAAACGTGTCATATAAAATTAAAATGTAGATGTATTATAGTAAAAAGGAAAGTGTATTTTTTCAAGAACAACTAATGCAAAAACTCGTGTGCAAATTCAAACATGTCTATATAACCATAATGACAGAGATAATTTCTGTTCGTTAATGACACAAATACAATGAACGGTTAATCATGTCTGGAATTTTGGCAACGAAAAGCCCTCCATAGAAGAATTCTATTGGACATGTATATCATTTGTTTATCATTTTCCTTTATGTAGAAGTTTTTGTCTCTTGAATGCTTGCATGTTATACTTTAGGAATTAAAATGTTTACTAAATGACGCATGGCTCCACCCAAAGGCAGAACACCACACAGGCATATCCGTACTAAACACAGTGATGGAACCCCATATGGATCTAAAATTTGAGCATCGGTAAATTTATATGTGAATTTCTGCTGATCCAGATGTTCGCTATACCTCGATATGTGTAAGAGAAAATAGGTAACTCATAGACTTAGTTTTTAATTTTTTAAACATTTATGTAAAATTCAAATCGTTTTCTTTTTTTTAAAAGAAAATCGATATGTGATTCTACCCTCCTGACTTTCTTATATACTTATCAATTTTTGCTCGGATTTTTATGCAGCCTTCATCGAGATATTCGTTCCGTCTCCGGTTCTGTTGTGCCCATAATACGCATTGTGTATGAAGAAAAATGACGCTAAACGGATTCACAAAATCTTGCCACCAAAGGATGCCTTACAATCAAACAAACCCTTATTGAAACATTTATTGAGATCGGTCTTGAAACAAAGGAATTTCCGTTTAAAATTCAAACTGAGCTCCATATGTGCTGAAGAGATCCATAGGTGCATAATATGAGAATCATCAACATAATAACGGATCACTTCCATAAAACAATCAATTTCATATTATTTTGTGTATCATTCTGTAATAAAAACTAATATTCGTTATAGACGCATTATTCCAAGTCGAGCTTGAATAAAATTATCAAAAAAAAAGATAAAATACATTTAGCATACTAAAAGCATTGATTACAGCTGTTTGGATGTCAGTGGTGACTTTTTCAAACGTACACATAAGGGAGCTTCTATAAAGCCACTTATGCCGTTAACAGTTAAAATGAGGTTTGAGTCAGTTAAAAGGCCATTATTACTTGTTTCATTAAAATTATTTCAAATTATTCAACCCCTTTGTACAATACACATGTACTAGTATTTGGCATGGATCGTTGTCGCCATAGTGTACCTTTATTGTATAAAATATTATTTGAATACCATTTACTAAAATCAAACTAAAACGGAAACAGAATATCGACTAGTATAACACGCTACTTCTATTCAGCTCCCCTATGTCACTACATGTATAAATTACTACAAATAAAAGTTATCGGTGTTAATTAGGTACACACAAACGATTATGTTACAATAACAGTTTGCTTCCAAAATTATAAATAGAGTTAAGTCCTCGATAATTCATTTACCATTGTCATACATATAATATTTCTTAAAAAAAAAAAGATTAAGCCATTTCATTGTTGCTATTTGGTTCAGTTGTTTTTCAGGACGGTACACATTTATCATATCCAGTTATTCGTCACTTTTAAAAATTTTTAGTAGTACGCCATTATTATGCGAGTAAAACAATTTTTTCCCTTCAAACTGTCAAAACATGTACTATATGCTTAATCTTTGTAAAACCTAAAAATTCTTACAATAAATTTATATGAATTAACTAATAAAAACAAGACACGAAAGAATATGACTTATTATTCGCTAGCTTTTATCCACATTACTAACAGATATAAATTACTAAAAAAAAGTTTGGTGTTATTATACACACAACGAGAAAAACAGTTTTTCCCCAGCTATTTCATTTGCAACGTCAGTTTACCGCTTTTAAACGGAAATAAATTGATGGGTTTTTATTTTTTATCTACTCGGTATTTTAAGATTTTTCCTATTTATTTGTATTGCTAACACCAGATAGTTAGTCTATTGAAGTAGTGATAGTTAATTACCAAACACACGTGCTAATGTACTTTCAGCCAAAGCTGAGGAACTTAAATTGTCTCTTAAATTGTCCCTTTAGATTGGCTATTCAATCACTAGGCAGGTTTTGTAGATGGTAATCTATATCACCTATGGATCTCTTCCTGTATTAATAACTGAGAAATTTTATTGCATAGTTATACAATTAAGAAATATCATGCACATTTTATGTGTGTAAATTATGAAGCCCTTTGTACATGCAGAATTTGAGATATATCAAACATGCCGGTTTAGATTAACCAGTAATAAAAGAGACATAACTCAGACAAAAGAAACTAGCCAAGTATGGTATGTATGTGTCTGAATTATGAAGCCATTGGTTCGGGTAAATTCATCTTGTAGAGTTGATGTCTTTCTAGTATCGCATTGTTTTTGTTATCCTGACAAACAATTTAACTATTTTCCCGTTTCACAGCCATGAAGCAGACAAAATAAATGAATTATAAACATAGAAATATATTTATTCTATAATTATACTTGAACTTTTCATATTGATACTTCACTGTTACCAAATATATGCGCACATCTTCAAATAAAATATCACACACAAGATAACTACACATCACAATCATAAACCTGGAATGTAACACATGATCAAATCAATCGGATCGCTATTTTGACATTTGTATATTACATTTACAAAATTGGGAAAAAATACAATTTTTAAAATTTCCATATAGGAGGCATATAGGAGATTCAAAGCATTCTTTTACACCATTTCGTTTTACAAATTGTAATACAATGTATGTATTTCTAAAGTTAGCTTACTAGTTAGATGATACTATTATTCAAAAGCATATAAAACGATTTAGCAACGTAGGCAATGTCTAAATAATTTCAGACAACGGTTCCTAAAATACCTATCCATTTTTGTGTATAAAAATGGATTAATGATACTATGAATGAAATATGAACGAAAAGCAACAGAGAAGAAGAAAAATTGGGTGGGCGAAAGTTTTGTTTGGTCTACCCATGAAAGCGACATGTAACATAGATACGTTACTATAAACACAACAGTCACTACAAATAATAGTTTGATCTTGCTGGGAATGCTTTGTGAACATGCATGACAACCATGTGTTACAGAATTAGACTGTTCCCCACCGTATAATTTTAACTCGGCCATTTTTATCGTACCATGCTTACATTCACGAATTTTCATAACTGTCCTAACAGCGTGGCCGATACGGGCATACAGTATTATCATGATAATGCTTATACTTGTTTGTGTTGCGCACAGCAGGATGCGGTAAATATATCTAAGCGGGTTAGACTCATAGTAAGGTTCAGTTTCACACAGGTAAACATTGATTTCAGACCCATTAATGCCTGTCATCGTTGATTGTGTAATTCCGCACAAAAATGCTGCAGGTAATGACGTCAATAACGCTAGAAATTGCATCAGTATACATAGTCTGGCAGCAAAACTGAACGAGTATTTCTGTAGCTTAGCGAAGAAAATTGGATGACATGTCATAATGTAGCGGTCTGCTGCAATAAGAGTCAAACAATATGATGCCGACGAGGCAGCAAACACGTTGAAAAAACATTTTGTTTTACACAATTCTCTTTCTGTAAACTTGAAATAACTCACATGTTTCATCATCTCTGCTGGTATCAATGTCAAACATGTTATAAAGTCAATAAATGCCAGAGTCAATACATAATATCGAAATTTCTTGTCCTTAAATTGTTTCCCAAACCCATAAACAATAAAAACTAGTAAATTGCCAATAATTCCAATGATACCAAAAAATCCGAGGATGACCGTAAACGGAAGTAATGCTTCTGCATACCTAGCGTTCAGCTGGTTCAGTGTTTCTGCAGTAGGTGTTTCGTTATAGCTGCTAATGTTTGTATCTTCAAGGCTTATGATTTTTATATTGTTCAAACGTTGATCTATTTTCATATTGGTACCATTTGCGCCACTGATATAATCATGTAATACACTCATGTTTGTAGTTTAACAGCTCAAATAGTTTTATTCTTCAGTAAATCTCCTTAACAAATACACTGAATTTGTAAAACCGTGTGGACAATTTGTTGTCACTGGCATATACTTCTGAACTGATTAAATTATTTTATAATCTGGATTTAACGTACATCACACAATCCGTGATAGAAACACTAACAAATGTGTAATAGATTAGCACACGGAAAGCTAATCTTATTTCGTAAAGTATTGTCCATAAGGAATGGTGTGGGAATGTTTTACGAATTGATTTATTTCTTACAATATTGCACAGCGGGAAGAGCTAATCATTATAAGAAATACAAGTATAATCCATTAATATTTCCATACATGCTATAATATATAACTTAATTGTGTGTCGCTCGCATTCTTGAATATTATACTTATTGAGATTGTATCACTTTAGATTATCCCCGATGTAATGCTGTATGTCTTTCTATACAGTTTCTGATTGAATTGTTCTTCAATTCGTTGATTATTCTGCGCATTAAAAAACAATAAGGCAATTGGCTCTGGACCCGACAACATTGACCTGAAATGAGAAAGAAGAAAATCGTTTACAAAAAGAATAATAAATATGCAGGACATGTATTAAATAGGCAGGTTAATGTTTATATAATAAACAAAAAAGATAGATGTATATCAAATCCTTTTTTCTTTATTTCGATTTTAAAGAAACAACTGAAATGTGTTTGTAGAATTGAAAATATATCCCTACTTTATCCGCTTTATATAAAAAACTAGAACAGACAGAGTTTTGTGTAAAGAAAAAAATAACAAATTTGTTGGCAATGATTGAATTTAAGAAAAATTACTAAATCGTGAAACTTATAGCTATTTTGTATCAAAGAGAAATATATATGTTTATTTATTTATAAAAAAATTGAGAAGCTTTTCCTTTTTTAATTTCTTTATGAACACTATTCACTGTCTCTAATGTCACTAATCAATGCCTAAGGAGATCGACGACCTGGTGGTTTAGGTGTCTGTATAGGGATCGTGGGTTCGAGCCCTATTCTTCACGACCTATTTTCTTCAAGATACAGTGGAAAATTATTAAAACAAAGATTATATACTTAATTTCAAATAAATTCAAATTATGCAACTCATGTCGGTTTAGTTTGTTTGTTTGTTTGTTTTCTTTCTTTTATTTATTTCTTCGCCATTGTTACAAAAACTTTGTTTGGATTTTCTCTAGAAATTTATTTCATATTTTTGCATAAACATTGCAAACGCTGGTAAATCAACGAACAAAATCAATCACTTAAGACCGCACCGATGTTGCACGGTTTTTAATATGCGTGCCTCAATGGTGCCATATAACTGCAATAACGGTAGATTCATTCTCAAAACATAACTGTCAACCGACATATCACTAGCACAGGGTAACGCATGACAAAGTGGATTCTTTATTCGAAAAAAAAACAACAGATAACGATACTCGGAATTACCGAGTTAGACGTATATTTTTATGCAAGAAAATGGTTAATACATATTATTTTCGTGCACTTACATCTGCAGAACCCTCAAACTTTTTTATACCTCATCCCGCGTTCTCGGGCTTTAAGAGCGTCCTTATATTTTTTGCAGATGTAAATGCACGAAAAAGGTGCATTAACCTTTTAGTATGACCTGATTGACGATTCGTATTCCTCCAAACAGAATTTTGATACATATTTTTATGACTATATTGAATAAGCATTTGCTGTTAATGTGACTTTTATATTCTTTGTATCTATATGTTTGTAAGTAGCTCGTATCATTTTATTCCTTACTTTTTTCAGGTCAATTCGAAAGTTAAATATTTTATTGGCAAAAACATACACATGATCATTACCAAAAAACATGTAATGCAAAATACAGTATGAACAAATCATAGCTTAATAAAAATAACAAATACGTGAAATTGATAAGGGGTAAACCTATTGTATTACATATAAGACATGTAAGCTTTTTATCCATTACATGTTTAGATGGATTCTTTCTTTTGAACATAAAACTTCCTTAGTTTTCTTTGGGTAAAATTATCAATAAAATACCCGATAAAAATCATCACGATTACAATATACCAAACGCGCTTTAATCCATTCTCCTAATCTGTATATTGTTTTGTTTTTTTTTGTTTTGTTTTTTTCAAAATATACATTATTTTTAACAAGTTATAGTTTGGCACCTTTTTACGTAAAACAGTGACCGTAGACAACTAAAACAACACAAACATGTATAACATAACATGCTGGAATACAAGTTAGGATAGTATTTCTGCAGACAGGACATCTATTTTACGGAAAAGTTTGTCTCGTTAATGAACGCCCTTATTTGACAAAAAAAAATTCCTAACAATAATTTGGCATTGTGTGACTTTGCCCTTATAATAATTTCATATGGATGACATACGTAACAATTCTCGCAGTTGCCTGAGATAATTACAAAAAACTTTTCTTTGATTCAATCGTTTCGCACAATTATTTAGAGCAATGTTTTTCGTGTCTGTGATCATTATCCCCCGCCGATGGAATCGGGAGTGGGATATAGTTTTGGCGTTGTCCGTCCGTCCTTCCGTCCGTCCGAATTTCGTTTCCGGACTAGTTCTCTGCAACTTCTGGCTGGAATTCAACGAAACTTTATGGGAATCATCAATATCAAGAGGAGATGCGCATATCGTTGGCTTGTTCCGGTCAGACCCTTTAACTCAGAGTTATGGCCCTTGATTAGTTATGTAGTATGCATATAGAGTAAAAATCGTTTCCGCACTACTTCTCTGCAACTACTGGCTGGAATTCAACTAAACTTTATGGGAACCTTCAATACCAAGAGGAGATGCGCATATCGTCGGCTTGTTCCAGTGAGACACTTTAACTCAGAGTTATGGCCCTTGATTAGTTATGCAATATCCATATAGAAAAATATTTGTTTCCTCGCTACTTCTCTGCTACTACTGGCTGGAATTCAATGAAACTTTATGGGATACTAAGAGGAGATGCGCATATCGTCGGCTTGTTCCGGTCAGACACTTTAACTTAGAGTTATGGCCCTTGATTAGTTATGCAGTATGCATGTAGAGTAAAAATCGTTTCCGCGCTACTTCTCTGCAACTACTGGATGGAATTCAACGAAACTTTATGGGAATCTTTAATACCAAGAGGAGATGCGCATATCGTTGCCTTTTTCCTGTCAGACACTTTTACTAAGAGAAATGGCCCTTGATTAGTTATGCAGTATGCATATAGAGAAAAAATTGTTTCCGCGCTACTTCTCTGCAACTACTGGCTGGAATTCAACGAAACTTTATGGGAACCTTCAATACCAAGAGGAGATGCGTATATCGTCGGCTTGTTCCGGTCAGACACTTTAACTCAGAGTTATGGCCCTTGATTAGTTATGCAGTATGCATATAGAGCAAAAATCGTTACCGCGCTACTTCTCTGCAACTACTGGCTGGAATTCAATGAAACTTTATGGGAACCTTCAATACCAAGAGAAGATGCGCATATCATTGCCTTGTTGGGGTCAGACACTTTAACACAGAGTATGGCCTTTGATTAGTTATGCAGTATGCATACAGAAAAATATTTGTTTCCTCGCTACTTCTCTGCAACTACTGGCTGGAATTCAATGAAACTTTATTGGAAACTTCAATACTAGGAGGAGATGTGCATATTGTCGCCTTGTTCGGGTCAGACATTTTAACTTAGAATTATGGCCCTTGATAACTTATGCAGTATACAACTAGAGCAATAATCGTTTCCCTGCTACTTCTCTGTAACTACTGGCTGGAATTCAATGAAACTTTATTTGATACTAAAAGGAGATGTGCATATAGTCGCCTTGTTCCGGTCAGATACTTATAACTCAGATTTATGGCCCTTGATTAGTTATGCAGTATGCATACATCTCATTGGCATTTCCAGATATTACTATTTAACACAGAGTTATGGCTCTGTTATTGCCCTGACTATTTATCAAGTTCAAAGAATATTACTGTTTATGCCATGATTAATATATAAATAAAGCCGTATGTCTTCAGTTGTTGTGTTAGTAATAACCAGTACTCGGCGGTGGATATAAATTCAACGAATTTGCTTGTTTAACTAATCATCAATAACAAAAATTAGAACAAACAAACTTAATTATTTACATGTGAATTTTATTCAATGCGCGAAGTAAGAAAATTACAAAATATAAACTGTACGTCTTGTCAGAATTCTCATTTCTGTTCATTTCGATAAAACAGTAATAGTTTATCGTATGGGGTTGTAAAGCAGAATTATTATGGCCTGGGTTGCATTTCGATTTTTTGGTTAACAAAGAGTTATTTTCAATAAAGAAAAACCCTTGATGGCAGGCTTTACTATTACATATCTGAATCCATTACCATTGATATATCAGATATCGCTGCTTGAGTGATCACTAATCAATCATAAATGTCATATAATGGTTATTATTACAAATTTGGAGGAGAAGTAGAACAATGACAGCTTGTTTTGTATACTCCAGACATATATATAACATAATTAGTATGTATATAGTGTATATAAAGTATTGCCAATATATGTCATTGTCGATAACAGAAACATCTTTATTGAACAACGCCATTTTCATCACTAGTGTAAATCAGATTGATTTTTATAATAAGCAGAGTAGTTTAAGCTGAAAAACAAACTTGGTTTTCAACTGAAAATATATTTACATTTACAAAAAGAACCTTCAGTCTCGATGTTGCATTTAGCCGAACTTAAACGAAAATATCAATGTCTCAATAAAAGCTAATCATTTACGTTTGTTTCAATTTGTTTGGGTTTTACATTGTTTGGTTTACATTAAAATTATTTTAAAATCTTCTCTGAATATTGTACAGTAACATCGAACTTAAAGCTGTAAAGCCTGAAATATAATGCACGGAAGTGAACCTGAGGTATTTCTCCACAAGTAAGGCTTAAAAGTCGCCATATGACCAACACAGTGTAGGTCATACTTGAAATATATATAGATATGGTAATAATTAATTTAAGTGGAGAATAACAGTTATGAAAATTCTTTAATACAGAGATTTTATCCCAATTATATGTTTTGATAATCTAACTTTCATTATTTCAGTAATCCCACGGAATAACATTAAGCTTACATAGTAACATTTACTACTGCGGACATATTTCTCTTAATTTACCAGAACAGCCAAGGCCAACAACCGTATAACAAAATAGCATATAATTTTGTCTATGTAATTTATTTTTTGGCAACAAGTTTAAAAATATTGCTAGTGTCGATAGATTGTTAGCTGTTATCAGTTTTACGTTACATAAGGTTACATAAGCAGTTATACCTAAAACGTTATAACTACAATTTGATTTTTACAAATAGGAGGTTATTGACAACATGTCATGAAATGATATACAAATGTGTTTGTCAAATCTTATTTTGCAGTATCATTCTATATGATGGCTTAAACTTTTCTCAAAAACAAGTTATATTTCAAATTCGTTCGTTCGCAACACAAAATACCTCGAACTGATTCAAAACAAATGTGTACTTTTATTGTCCATTCGGCAATTATCAAGTAAACAACACAATCACGTTCAAGATTTTAAAGTTTGAGACGCAATATACTTGATCGAACCAGGAGAACATGATAGATAGAACATACTTAACTACAACAAGTGTTCTATTCCTAGCTTATAAATGATTTTAACAGAAAAAAACATACAACAAACCTAAAAAATGAAATTATACAGTATTGAGCATTAATTAAAACAAATTATTTTAACGCTAATAAAACAAAATTTAAAAAAAACACACGCAATTATTTCTGCAGGAAACTTACAGAATGACAGACAATATATACAGTAAATCTATATGTTACAAAGATGATATATAGCACAAAAAGTGCATTTAATTGACAAGTCATTCAGTCCGACATTTACTATTTTTGTATTTTATTACACAGATTTAGTTATATACTGGGTGAAGGTGAAAATTTAATGTATTATGTTTTTTTTTCTTTAAACGAAACATTTATTCTTGTTTTTGTATTCAATTTTCGCTTTCCAATACAAGTTCAAGATAAATATCTGTTTGATTTCTATAAGACCAAAACGTAATAATTAGTCATTTATACTAACAGCCAAGTTCAATAAAGGGGTTTGAAGAATTGATTTTCAAAAATATGTCCCTTTCTTTTGCTTTTTATACTCCCGTCCTTATATTCAGAATGCATTATACTATACAAGACTTGAACAAACATTCTAAAGGACAGACATTCTATTGACTGAATGCTCACAACCGGACTGCATTAATGTAACACACGTGTTTTGCAATCTGTTTGACTATGGAACGAGCAAAACCTAGCTTTTATTCTTTTACACAAATTTCCTATAATTTTTGACTGCTTCAACAGTTTTTATCTAAAACGATTAAAAACTTTTTTTTAATTCCGCTTTTAAATGATACGCAAGATAAACATTTTAAGTCAAACATAACGATATACTCCCAGGTAAGAAAACAAAACTCATTATTCGAAACATCAAACTTTATTGTTATCATCAAAAGTTTGTATATCGGTCTGAATCAAACAACCCATTGCGTTTCTTGCTCATTCATTATTATCTATAGTTGTGCATTACATAGACAGTCTTTTCCAGTCGCTCCTTTGATTTTTAAGATGTCATTTAAATATCATTATATGCGACTTTGATATGTTATCCATTACGGTTTGTAAACTGAGTAAAAATATATTATCTGCTAGTAAATAATAATACCTACTGAACGGAATTAGCATAGCATTCTGCTCAAAATCTTTCATGTCTGGAATCATCATTTTATTATCATATGCATTACTGATAATAGCGGGGTTATCAGCAACATCAGTGGCCGTCTTTACATCCAATACATCCAATTACAATAATTTAAAGATTGCATGTCACACTACATTTCGATGTTACATTATATACAGAGGAAGTCGTAATATGAACTTGTATTAAACCGATTTATGGATTAATTGATTTCCCTTTAATCGAAATCAATAAAGAATATTCTTTATAATTAAAACAATCATTTCTCTGACACATTGATAGGAAAGCAATATACTATTCTTCAAATGACAAAGTCTTTACAAACAAACCTATATATTAATTAGTAGTGATATACTTTGTTTGCCTACAAGAAGGGCTTGATCAGTGTGATTTTATCATATGACTATAAAACATATGTCATTGATTTATACTATTATCAATATTATAGTTGTTGTTATTTTATAATTGACAGTGACATCGGAATAACACAAATACTATGTATATTTATATTTGAATAGTAAAATAAGAGACACACATATTTATGTCAGCAAACAGTGTTTTATGATTATTTTTCATCTAGTATATTTTGAACAAACAAAAATCATGTAAAGCTTTCAGTGTGTAAGTTATTTCAATAAGACTGCAGCGGTATTTATGTACATTGAACATGGTATAACAACCCTATATAACCTTGAGAGTTTAACAGATGTTTATTCTGAATAAAGAAAGTAAATGTCGTGCCAAAGTGCATAAGTATCAATTGTTTTCTGTTAACTGTGTTGAATGTATAATAACAATGTACAACTCCACATTGTTGTTTACTACATAGGAAAACCTACCTTAATCTGTCATTAATATGATTTTCCAGTAAAATGTCATTCGTAGTAAATACAAATAGAATAGTTAAAATTTACCTTATCTTTTTTTAAATTCTTCTGATGAAAAACGGTTAAGTGAAATTCCAACTTTACAAATATAGGCCTACATCAGTTTACATTCCAAAGTAATCTGAGCCAATTATACTGTCAGCGAAAAAATAACGACATAAACGTTCGCCAGTGCTAGCTACACTGGCCACTTCTATCGGTTAATTATATGAAATATCTTTGTCACAAATATGCTTCCTGTATTATCAACGTGTTTTGCTTGCAGAAAAGGTCGCCTACAATTATTTCAAAATAGTTCAGTGTAAGGTCGACGTTACATGACTATTGCAAATTTTAGTTGAATAAAAAAACATCTGGGAATCTATAAACTTTACTTTCTAGCTTACTGTTTGCGAGAGGCAGTTCTGTATAATGTCAACTTACAAAGATGATACAATTCCCATTTTACGAGATTGGTTTATTCACTAACATCGACAGTGTAAATGTCTTATTCCGTACCTGTTTCCCAGGGATATATGTGGCGGATGGATCCGTCAGGAACAAAAGTTCTGGCACAAGCGGGTACCTGAGTAGAAACCTGATTACAATCCGCCCGACATTCCATAAACTAACTGGTTAGGAAACAGATTCTCCTTGTTTAGACATAAACATTCAGTTTGTTAGAACCTATGTAAGTATTCAAAAAATAGGGAGAGCAACTGTACTCAAGTTTTTGCGTGCAAGTTGGTATTTTCAAAAGAACTGAATGGGTTGAAACATTACACAGTTATTTTAAAGGTCACTTTGTGAGGTCATTCATCTCTCCAAGGCCTATAACTCTAACATGAATTTTGACAAAATTATGACCTTTTTCGAACTTAGAAAATTCTATTATTCAGGGTCTACCACTGATAACAGTGAGCACGCCGTCATACTGATAGTTTTGTATCGTTAAACATACTTACTTGCCTGTGTTGGCTTGATTGGCATCTCTAAGTAAAAGCATTATCAGAGTTACTATTTAATACATGTTTACCAGACAAAATGTTTTGCAAAATAAACAGGATTAGCGATAAACATAATCTATATCTGATAACACTTTTATTCAATTTTCTATTTGGTTTGATGCTGTAAAGAAACACAAACACAGTGTAAGTTATAATTGACTGTGCTTTTGTTAGAATAAATATAAACATCGTACAATAGCTAATGAAAATGAAACAGAAGCTTTAAATGATAATAACCTTGTGTGGGGGGGGGGGGAGACAAAAATAATGAATTCCTATACAACATTCGAAAATATATTGTTTGTTCCCTGCTACATAGAAACATAATACAAGCATTTAATTGTAATCTGCTGAACACAAATTTAAACATACTTTAACGTTGTTATATTTGAACATTTAGGTCTTGCAGTATTAAAGCAGAAACAGCTTTGCCTTTTATCTTTGATTGGTATTTGAGCTAAAACCTTTTATCTAAAGAACCCATTAAAATTAGTTTACAACATTAATATCGATTCAATAGGTAATAGCGCTTTAATCAACTTCTTAATCAAAGGGATTAGTGTTTGTAAAAATCGTCTTTGAAGATTATTGTTCCCTAGAAATCTGTTGTCAGAAACTCACAAGTATGAACGCAATTGTATGCTTCATTGATTTTGTTGAAATAAACGTTGACTAAAAATAAATTTCTACCCACTATAATAAGATGACCTGGACAATTTGTTTAACACAAAGTAACAGGATAAAACTAAAATACAACATTTCTCGTGGCAGGTTTCCTTAAATAAATTTACTTGTCAGATCTGTCATACTAACATACTATGAAATATGCACAACCCTTGTCGAAATTATACGACCCCTTTTGTAAAAGATTCCTGGATCGTCTAAGCCTTTTTTTAACGATATTATCTTTGAAAATCTGGGAATAAGACTAAAGAGATACCAAAAAATGAAAGAAAATAAAATAAAAAAAAAAGAAAGTTGCAGATTTTGTCTGTTCATGAGAGATAACGAAGAGTGCAACAATGTTCACGTCATCTAGCACCTGCTTGTGCAGTATTTACTTCAGTATTTACTTTACAGCACAGCAAGGTATTTAAACTACATCTGTTTCGAAGTGATAAGGATGAAATAATGATGTTGAGTTTTTGTTGTTGTTGTTGTTGTTGTTGTTGTTAAGTTGCTTTTAAAGAATAACATAATAGATGTGTAACACGTTCGTTTTTTTACAAGAAGCATGAATGTATGATACAATTTATCTAATGTATTGTATGCCAGTAACTGAAATAACTCCACTGATGTATCAATCTATTCAGCGAATTATATTGCAAGTCCATTCTAAACCAAGCTTGTCTTTCGGCAGAGACGAAAATAGATTATGAAACTTAAATAAAACTAGAAATGTGTCCATAGGACACGGATGCCCCCACACGCCACTGTTCTGTCAATCTTATGACTCTAGGTCAAATATTTTTTGGACTACATGTGCCACAAGTTGAAAACTAAAAATCAACAAAGGGCCATAATTCTGTTAAATTTGGTCGCAGCAAAGTTTCCTTCCTTTACTGCCATCTTCACATTAAGGTTGTTCATCCCTGGACGTTTAAGCAAAATCTGCCATCCGGTTTAAGAGGAGTTGCGTTCACAAAATTTCTACAAAGTATATAGTGAAAAAATCAACAAAGGGCCATAATTCTGTTAAATTTGATCGCAGCAAAAATTCCTTCCTTTACTACCATCTACACATTAAGGTTGTTCATCCCTGGAAGTTAAAGCAAAATCTGCCATCCGGTTTAAGAGGAGTTGCGTTCACAAAATTTCTACATAGTATATAGTGAAAAAAATCAACAAAGGGCCATAATTCTGGTAAATTTGGTCGCAGCAAAAATTCCTCCCTTTACTGCCATCTACACATTAAGGTTGTTCATCCCTGGAAGTTTAATCAAAATCTGCCATCCGGTTTAAGAGGAGTTGCGTTCACAAAATTTCTACATAGTATATAGTGAAAAAATCAACAAAGGGTCATAATTCTGTTAAATTTGGTCGCAGCAAAAATTCCTCCCTTTATTACCATCTACACATTAAGGTTGTTCATCCCTAGTAGTTTAAGCAAAATCTGCCATCCGGTTTAAGAGGAGTTGCGTTCACAAGATTTCGGGACGTACGGACATACGTACGGACGGACGGACACTCGGACGGACAAGTGCAACGCTATATGCTCCCACTCTGTGAGGGCATAAAGAAGACAGAAGATACGATGCCTTGTCAATACAGCTGGTTATATTCGAAGTACATTTTATTACGACAAAAGTGAAAGATAGAAGTCATAAAGTCATGATGCCTTGTCTATTTGTAAATTATGCAATAACCTTTGCAGAGTTCTCTGATTTCTTAAAGTATTTACTTGTTATGTATCTCAATAGCTGTCAAATTTCTTTTCTTTTTCACAACGACAGACATTATCATTAAAATTAATGTACTCGAAAACTCTTGTTTTTAAAAAGTAGGCGTGCGCATTTGGCCAAGTGGAAACGAATGCATATTGTTTAATTGCCACGTTACAGTTGTAAGTTCTTACTGTTATTCTCTTTTCTTGTCAATTACAAATATAGTTGGTTTCCGCAAAAAATGTCTTCAATTTATCAATTACATATTTATACATATTACTTTAATAAAGATTTATATCAAAAGGTCTTCGTCCTTTATATTACCTTCAGATATATGCAAATGATATAATTATGTAAGTAAAATCCTGCATTGCTATATTTTCTAGATTAAGAGAATAAGACACTTATTTATAGAAAATTAAGCATTATTTAGTAAACAACTTAATCACCATTTTCTTCGAAAGCAAAAGACAATGTATTGGAAAAGAAATCGTGTTACCTTTCATTTCTTATTTATTCCATTAAACATAACATAGATTCATATAACATGTAATGATCCTTCCACCGATACTGCTGAGTTAATGATACAGTATCAAAGTAGAAGGCCATTTATCCTCAAGACTATTTAAACTTCTTAGGCGACAACAGATAACGATATTTATTTTAGTGAAAAGAATATGTTGCGATGGAACTGGAAAAAAATGTATGTCTGAAAGCTTGATTTTCACAAGGACACTTTCATTCGCCTCTTCAATTGTCTTAAGATGTTTTTAAATGTAAATTTACTGAATGTACCAAATGAATATATGTAAACAACATAATGATATTACAGCGTTCGAGGAAAATAAATCAGATTGCATACCAAGTGAATTTGAAGACATATATTGTCAGCGATAATTTCAAATAGTTTTTCAACACTCCAAGAAATCAAAATTCGTCCTAGTTAGCCAGTCAGCATTGTCAATGCTTACTATACCAACTATCGGTAACATTATCTGCTACACTATTGACACTAAATTTCTTCCTGATTTATCAATGTGCTATACGCAAAGGAAAGGTCGCCTACACTACAATTATATCAGCATCTTTCAGTGTTGTCACGGGTTCACAGATTTATGTAAATTTGTGATGACGAATATGCAGCATCTGAGGAAGGTAAGACATACTACCAAGTTTATTGTTTGACAGAGATACTTCAGGAAACAGATGTCTGAAAATATACGTTTAAAGGACCTCATAATATATTTTAGAACACTTGGTTACAAAATAGGTAAAATATTAAAGCGAAATTATGCCAATCCAAGGTTATAAAGTGAAATAAACAGGTGAAAATCAAAATAATTTTACATTTTGCCATGATTTCCTTCAATTTTATAATTCACATGAATAATAAATAACTTAAATGACCCAAGGCAATTATGTCAATATATATTGGAATTTAACTGTAACGTTCAATTTATAAAACAATAGTTTGGGACAGTCTTTTTATAGATTAGTCAAAGTTATAATATATCTTAACAATTTTGCAATATCAACAGTTGGTCAGTCACCATTAATATAACAGTCAATCGTTTGAAATATATATTCTATCACTCCACGTGATTTTGTCTCTATAGACAAAGAAGGAAAAAACGGTGTTAAACTACCAATAAACACTGGTTTGGGACTACTTGTATATGCCGCTGTTATGTTTTCTCCTCCGATTATATAGTTTACAAGGCCTTTTAACGCAACAATAAAAAGCATCTTTATTTATATTTTCAGTTCTAATAATGTTTTCCTTTCATACAATACCGAAATAATATCTCACATACACTAACGCCACATATTTGATTCATATTAGTTAATAAATATTTGACAAAATGGCGCCAATCCATAAGCAGCGTAATGACGTCATCCTAAGTAAACAACTCATTCATAAACAAGCTGACGTTATTTCATACATACAAGAATGATAAATGGGGCACTGATTTAAAACACAATACGACGTAAGTTTTTATTGTTGAAAACTTGATAAAATAACGCTGTTTCTTATTATTTCTTTTGTGTGATAATTTCTATATCTTCGCAACAGTAGGGTGCGAAAATCGAACAGCGTTATACGAAAATCGGCACCGGAAGTTATTACCGCTTGAAAAATAACATTAGTGATTTTCCTTATTTTATCGTGTTAGAATCGAAATAACATCGGCCTGAGAGGTGTATATCGGCTATTTAACACCGGTTTTGTCGTTTTGATACGTAGGCCTGAGTGGTTATTTTTGTCGCATGTATATGAGCTATTATTTCGGTATTATATGAAAAGAAAACATTCTACGAACTGAAAATATAAATAAAAATGTTTTTTATTGTTGCTTTAAAATGCTTTGTAAACTATACAATCGAGGGTGAAAACATAACAGCGCATATACATGTAGTCCCTAACCAGTGTTTATTGGCAGTTTAACACCAGTTTTATTCCTTCTTTGTCTAAAGTGACAAAATCACGTGAGTGTTAGAATTTACATTATCATTCTATAAGATGGTTTTAACTTTTTTCCTACTTACTAACAAGTTATATTTCAAATATTTCAATATGCCTCGAACTGGTTCAAAAGAAATGAGTAATTGCATTGCCCATTAGACAATTAACGAGTAAACAATAAAGACACGTTCAAGATTTTAAAGGTTGAGACGTAATATACTTGATCGATCCAGGAAAAACATGATAAGCAGAACATCTTAACTACAACAAGTGTTCATTTTCTAGCTAATGCATGGATCGCAGAGATAAGCCAATCAGTGATCGTCATCAGTTCCACGCTAAGATGCCTGCGAAGTCCACTATTTTCTTTAGACAAGCTACTTGTCTTAGACAATGACGCAGATGTAATTTAGATTGAAAATATCCTAATTTTCTGCCATTTTAAAGCTATTTAAACGGTATATCAATTAAGTTACCAAATAAAGGCAAATATTCTGACATATTGACAGATCGTGTAAGTTAGTTTATTATACAAATAGTCCATAAATTTCTACATATTGAAATAATAATTTTGTAGCAGGTACGAAACATTTGCCCTGGCTAAAACACCATGCATTCAAAAAGGAAAATGTTTTAAAATGATACATTTTTTTCATTACCATTCCATCTATTCATAATCAAATTTTATATTATAAGCTCCCAGTATATCCGTAAGATATGACATTTTTTTCGTTTATAACGTGTAGCATCAATAAAAACACAGCCGTAAAAATGATAATGTAATGAGTAAATACAATAAAAAATGGGTGAATATTTCAATAAAAGTTCAATAAATTAAGATTCAATATTCAAATAGATCTGCTTAATATGGAAGAAGTACCAATTACATCATGACTGACGTATGTGAAGCTAATTTGAAAGAGAATAACATTGTGTTTTGTAGTGAATCATATCAAATGTATGCAAAACAATACATTATCACATATCATACAAAGTTACGCAAGGGCATGCAATCTTCTCAATAAATTTTAACAATTCATCAACAAATTAATGTTGTTTTTTTTTTCAAACTGAATTTAGCACATAAAACCCGAAAAATGATTTTAAATTGTATTGTGTCACTAATATAATTGTCTGCTTCTGTTTCGCTACTTCAACTTCAAAATTAAACGATAATAACATAATCATATACTTTTCTACATATAATTTCTCTTTGAATTTGTAAGATATAATGATATTTTGTCAGTTTAAGAATTTTCATTGTTCGAAGTCAACAAGAAATAACACGATCTTTGCAAAACGTTTCATGCGTCATTAATACATGAATGCAGATATTTTTTACTTTAAAAAAAATCCCGTAATACATCTATACATTGAATAATACTATTTAATAAAACCATTAAAAGCATAAAAATTTGATATTAGAAAAATTACCTAAGATTAATTCAATGGTAACATTTGTGGCATAATAGTTTTGCGAAAACATCGCGGTACCGTATTTTGTCTAAGGTTCTTACTGACCGGGTCCCCCGAATTAGTGGGCGGAGCGATCCCTTCTCTGGCGTAATGTCAATTATTAAAGCAGAAAAAAACATACATACAACAAAACTAAAAAATTGAACATTAATTAAAACAAGTTATTCAAAGGACATGAATAACTGTTATTGTAGAAGAACAACACGCTATTTGTTCTGCAGGAAACGTACAGAATGCCAATATATACAATAAATCTATATGTTACAAAGATGATACAGAGCTCAAAAAAGTGCGTTTAATTGGCAAGTCATTCAGTCATTAACTATTTTTATATTCTATAAGACAAATTAAGTTATATATTGGGTAAATGGGGAAAAATGATATGCAATGTTATTGTTTACTTTAAACAAAAAAAATCAGACAACTCATTGTTATTTTTGTATCTAAATTTTGTTTTTTTTTCAATAATAGTTCTGTTTGATTTCTATTAGTCCATAACGTAATTAATTAAGTGTCGTTTACACTACCAGTCAAGTTCAATAAAGAGGTTTGAAAACTGATTTTCCGACATGTTCCCTTTCTTTTGCTTTTTATACTCGCGTCGTGATATTCAGATTGTTCTATATAATACTTTAACAAACATTCTAAAGGACATATATTCTATCGGCTGAGTACTCACAAGCGAAATGTATTAATGTACCACACATGTTTTACTATGTGTTTGACTATATAATGAGCAAAACCATAGCATTTATTCAGTTCTCTTCACAAAATACGGGTGATTTTGGACTGCTTCAACAGTTTTGCTATTGAACGATCATTGAATGTAAATCTTTTTTTAAATATGCCACGTTTAAATGATACGTAAGATAAATATTTGCTTCGTAGTTAGGTAAAACATAACGATATAATTCCAAGATAAGAAACCTAACTCATTATTCGAAACATCAAACTATATTGAGATGTTTATATCAAACAGCCCATTGCGTATTATGCTTATTATTATCTATAATCAAAAGTAGAGCGGTTTTTACCGCTGACATTTAAAAGATCAGTGCCTAGGAGTGCTTGTAACGCTAAATATCTCAAATGGAAATCTGTATTTTCTAGTTCAAGTGACATTATGCTCACCCAAGCGTCAAGTTTACATTTTTGCCTACTGATTTTTTTCTTATTTCTTTTTCAATAACGCACGTGACACACAGGAATTTCTATACAAAAACCCTTCAGAATGTGTCGGATAAGCTCAGTTGATATAAACATTGAGGAAAGTCTTTTTATGATTTAGCAGTTTTAATATTTTATCCTCCACATTTCTGATGAACAATTATTGAACAATCACTATTACAGTAGTCAATCTTTAAAATATTTATGTAATTCAACTCAATCAGTTTGATAACGAAATAAGGAACATAATGTCTTTTTAAAATTGCAAAATAAGTACTGAATGAAATGTGGTTGTTGCAGATTATTATCGGGTGGCAAAGATGTACGGGCCGATCTTCATCTGCAATGGTCAGGCGGATAGATTCACTTGCCACCAATAGGCTAATGGTTAAGCCAATTTCTTATCACGAATCTAATGGTCATTAGTGGTTAGGGCGAGGACACAGCGACTAACAAATATTTAGAGGTCATGTGTACTTCAAATAAACAACTGGAGAAAAATAAATATTAGGTAACATTTGCAAATTCTCACAATCCATTTTTCTTTTGCTCAGCCCCAGAGAACAAAACATTTATTGCTGTTTGATCTGATCTGGAAAAATAAGAAACTGACCCACTGCACTCAACGTTTTGTTAAAATTAAAGTGTAATAATAATTTAAACCGGGATCAGTCTAAGTATACGAAATCCGGAACAATGCCATTTGTGCTTTGGCGTTCACCTATGATTGTTACATGGTAGCTAACGTGATTTGTCTCATTATGAACCACCCTGTGCTTAAGTGTGCATTGGTTTTTCAGCATACTCGATGTAAATTACAATTAATGTATTTTAATAAACGAAATCCTTAAATCGGGCATAAATAAATGAAATAGTTCATATTATCAATACCATTGAAACTCATAATTATATATCATGTTAATGATTAAAGTTATTACTTGTTTTGCATGTACGGTTGCAATGCATAAGTTTCTGGCAGAAGGGAATCTATCTAGAACATTATACTAGTGACAACAATGACGTAGACAGTATTTTTTCCATTTCATATATATTCCTCATATATATTATGGTATGACACTTTGATATGTAATTCATTACTTTTTGCTGCACATGATGTAAACTAAGCAAGATTATGTTATCTTCTAGTAACTGGACGAAATTAGCATATCATTTTACTGAAAAATCTGTCATGTCTGAATCGGCATTTTACTATCACGTGCATAACTGATAATAGCGGCGTTATCAGCAGCATCGGAAGCCGTCTTTACATCAAATGCATCTAATTTGATTAACTGGAAGATTGCATATCACACTACATTACAATGTGACATTGTATACAGATGTAGTCGGTATATATACTTGTCTTTTACCGATTAATTGATTTCTCTTTGATCGAGATCAATAAAGAATGTTTTACAGGAGCTTGCTTTGTAATAAAAACAATTATTTATTTGACGCATTGATAGGAAAACGATATTCTATTCTTCACATGACAAAGTCTATACGAACGAACTTTTATAATAATTAGCAGTGATATTCTTTATTTGCCTACAGGCAGGGCTTGATCAGTGTGACTTTATCATATGTCTATAAAATATATGTCATTGTTTTATACTATTATCAATATTATGGTTGTTGTTATTTTATGAATTGACAGTGACATCGGAATAACAAAAATTCTATATATATTTAAAAAGTAAAATAAGAGACACTCATATTTGTATCAGCAAACGGTGTTTTATGTTTATTTTTTATTTTGTACATTTTAAACAAACACTTATCATGTAAAGATTTAATTGTGTTAGTTGATTCCAGAAAGCCGTGCAACGATGTGTGTATAAATTGAGCATGGTAGAACAACCCAATATAACATTGAGAGTGTAACAGATAAGATGCCAAAGTGCATAAATATTTATTGTTTTCTGTTAATTGTTTAAAATGTATACAACTCGACATTGTTGTTTTTAACATAGGATAGACCTGACTTAAGCTGTCATTAATTGGATTTCCCAGTAAAATGTCTTCGTAGTAAATACAAATAGAATAGTTACAATCTACCTGTATCTTTTTTAAAAAAATTCTTCTGCTGAAAAACAGTTAAGTTAAATACCAACTTTACAAATAAAAGCCTACATCAGTTTACATTCCAAAGTAATCTGAGCAAATTATACTGTCAGAGCAAATATCATATTGTTTCCAACACATAAAGACAGAAATGTTCTCCAATGCTAGCTATACTGGCCACTTCTATCGGTTAATTATCTGATATATTATTGTCACAAATATCCTTTATGTATTATCAACGTGCTTTGCTCGCAGAAAAGGTCACCTACAATTATTACAATACTTTTCAGTGTAAGGTCGACGTCACATGAATATTACATATTTGAGTTGAATATAAAAAATCTGGGGATCATTCAATACTGAACTATACTTTCTAGCTTACTGTTTGCGAGAGGAAGTTTAGTATAATGTCAACTTACAATGAGGATACAATTTCCATTTTACGAGGTTGGGTTATTCACTAACATCGACAGTGTAAATGTCTCATACCATACCTGTTTACCAGGTATATATGTGGCGAAAGGTTTCGTCCCTTGTATAAATTCTGGCACGAGCGGATAACTGAGTAAACTAAGTTTATTGTGTATATCGCGCAAATCTAGTGTAATGAAAACCTGCAACATTTGACTCATTACCCCCACCACCTCCCTCTGAAAAAAATAGTAAAATGCTAAACCCCTATGAAATATGCAAAACCCTTGTCAAAATTATGCGACCCCTTTTGTAAAAGATTCCTGGGTCGTCTAAGCCTTTTACAAATTTTATCTTTGAAAATCTGTGAATAAGAAATGCCAAAGAAATGTAAAACAAAACATTTTAAAAAATTGCAGTTTTGGTTAGTTTAGACTGTTCATGAGAGATAACGAAGAGTGCAACAATGTTCATGTCACCTAGCACCGGCTTATGCAGTATTTACTCTACAGCACAACAAAGTATTTAAACGATGTGATAAGGATGAAATAATAATGCTGAGTTTTTGTTGTTGTTGCTGTTGTTGAGTTGCTTTTAAAGTTTGTTTGTTTTGCATTATTTCAGGCACAAACGGGCACCTGAGTAAAACCACCGGCGTTCTGTAAGTTAGCTGGATAGCTTCCTGACATAATAGAAACCAAAGTCCCTGTCGGGATTCGAACCCACAGCGGTAAGAGGAAAGTGTATTGAAGACAAGGACCTAAACAACTCGGCCACGGACGCCCCTGCGTTTAACGAATAACAATTTATCTAATGTATTGTATGCCAGTACCTAAAATAACTCCACTGATGTATCTATCTATTTAGCGGATTATACTCCAAGTACATTTTACACCAAGCTTGCCATTCGGCAAAGACGAAAAAAGATTATTGCTCCGAGCCCACAGGCGCGGAGCTATTTGTGTTTACTATTTATTTTTGTCCATTGCTCGGATTTAATCAATTAATCTCTTCGATTTACAATTAAAAATAAATTCGGATGAAAGAAATCCTTTGATTTCTATTATATTGGTTTCCCCTTCGGTGATTGCAGCATGTCATATTAATAAATAAGAACAAGAAAGCAGTACTGCTGTACATGAATTCGAAAGCTATAAATAGCTCGATGACCTTAACATTGTGAAAGTCAGAAAGTCTATTTATAGAAGTAGTTTAAGTCTAAACGAAATGGTCATTCGTGTCGCGCTATGGTAATAAATAAGGAACATATCGAAAAAAAAATAAGAAGGCCATTTTTTAGAAATGTTATATTATAATGTTATCATTTGAAATTGTCTTTTCCTTAGGTTCTTTCCGATATATAGCTCCTTTCTTTTTTACCGCCCTGATTGCTGATCGCACTTCAGACATTTTCGACCCCGATTTCTCGAATTTTTTCTGTAAGATGTTGATTCTATTTTGTTTGAAGGCATTCGGTTTTTAACAACAGAAACTTTGGTCTGCAGTTTAAACATGAGGTGTAATGTTTTTGTTGTTTTTTTTATGGATGTAAAGGGATTTTGAAGCAATTCAACAAAATAGTATATTGATCTCCCAATAAATAAATTAACAAAGCTTTTTTTATATCACCAATGTCAAGTAGCTTTTATATCTTTGACTCGCACGAACATGATGTTAGTGGAATTCCTCATACTTGCCTAAAATTCATGTAACAGTCTTCTATTGTATTCACCATGTAACAAACAAAAATTCCTGAATTTGGTCTTTTTGAAATTCATCCATTTTTTTCATTCCAGAGTGTGTTCTACTTTCGGTATCGAAAGAAACCTTTTTTTAATTTGACATAAAAACAATATGCATGTAATATTACTATATTATAATATTAGTCCCTTTTGTTACTATTTGTATATTTGTTACAATTATAATGATAAAAAAAACAGACTTTGATATTTTTATCATCTTATGTTACTGACTACAGTTGTGACACAAACAGGAGACAGTACAGCCATGTCACATAACATTTACAATTCAATGGAATTACTTTCCGTACCAGGTAGGCATCAGTGAAAGCATTTTTATATGCCCGAAAAAATTTCGGGCATATTATGTTATACCCCCTGGCGTCCGTCCGTCTGTCCGTCCGTCTGTTAGCAATTTGGTTTCCGGAGCATAACTTAAGTTCAATTTGGCCCACAATATTCAAACTTCATAAAATGATTGTTCATATTGGGAAGAAGACACCTATTGATTTTGGGGTCACAAGGTCAAAGGTCAAGGTCACTATTACCTTAAAACTGAAAACAGTTTCCGGAGCATAACTTAAGTTCCATTTGACCCACAGTCCTCAAACTTCATAGGATGAATGTCCATATTAGGAATAAGACCCCTATTAGTTTTGGTGTCACAAGGTCAAAGGTCAAGGTCACTATAACCTCAAAACTGAAAACAGTTTCCGGAGCATAACTTAAGTTCCATTTGGCGCACAGTGTTCAAAATTCATAGGTTGATTGTCCATATTAGGTAAAAGACCCCTATTGATGTTGGGGTCACAAGGTCAAAGGTCAAGGTCACTGAAACTGAAAACAATTTCCAAAGCATAACTTATGTTCAATTTGGCCCACAATATTCAAACTTCATAGGATGATTGTCCATAATAGGTAGAAGATCCCTGTCGATTTTGGGATCACAAGGTCAAAGGTCACTATTACTTTAAAAATGAAATCAGTTTCCGGAACATAAATTAAGTTCCATTTGACCCATAGTTTTCAAAGTTAGTAGTATGTTTGTCCATTTTGGGTAGAAGACCCCTATTGATTTTGGGATCACAAGGTCAAAGTTCAAGGTCACTATTACTTAAAAACTGAAAACAGTTTCAGGAGCATAACTTAAGTTCCATTTGGCCCACAATATTCAAACGTCATAGGAGGATTGTTATTGGAAGGCAGTAATACTTTATTTAATTCCCATGTCTTACAAATGCTTCATCTTTACTAAAAAATCACTTTCGGGCATATAATGCTCCGCCTAGTGGTGCTCTTGTTTTAAATTAAATATATGGCCCCTCTCTTATGGACAGTGCTTAAGATAAGTATAATTATGCAACAATGGTTTACAAAACATTCGGAAAAAATGTACAATAGTACTTAATCTGAATATTTCATAACCTGTGCAAAGGAATGATTTGGTGAGGTATCTGTAATGAGCGCATTTTTTTTGCGCGGAGCTTCTCAATTGCTGCATTGAAGCAACATTTTACTTGTAGAAGACAGAAGTAACGATGCCTTGTCAATACAGCTTGTTATATTCGAAGTACATTTTCATTACGACAAAAAGTGAAAGATAATAAGAAAGTCATGACCCTTGCCTATTTGTAAATTATGCAAACACTTTTGCACAGTTGTATGATTTCTAAAAGTATTTACTTGTTATGTATCTCAATAGCTGTCAAATTTCTTCTTTTTCACCACGACAGACATTATCATTAAACTTAATTTACTCGAAAACTCTTGTTTTTAAAAGTAGGCGTTCGCATCGCATCTGGCCAAGTGGAACTAATGCATATTGTTAAATTGCAACGTCACAGTTGTCAAGCACTTACTGTTATTCTCTTTTCTTGTCAATATTACCAATACAGTTTGTTCTCACAAAAATGTCTTCAATTTATCAGTTACAGATACTTTACTTTTATAAAGATTTATATAAAAAGGTCTTCGTCCTTTATATCATCTTCAGATATATGCAAATGATATTATTTTGTAATTAAAATCCTGCATTGCTCTATTTTATAGATTAAGAGAATAAAACACTTTTTTAGAGAAAATTTAGCATAAACAACTAAAGCACCATTTTCTTCGAAAAAAAACAAGGTATTGAAAAAGAAATCGTTTTACCTGTCATTTCTTATTTATTCCATTAAACATAACATAGATTCATATAACATGTAATGATCCTTCCACCGATACTGCTGAGTTAATGATACAGTATCAAATTAGAAGGCCATTTATCTTCAAGACTATTTAAACTTCTTAGGCGTTAACAGATAACGATATTTATTTAAGTGAAAAGAATATGTTGCGATGGACCTGGAAAAAATGTATGTCTGAAAATTATTTGAGCAACAATCTCTTTTACGTGCAGTTTATACATTAGTAACCTTTACTCGTTCTCTACATTAAGTGACCCTTTGTCAATAGGTCATAAAATGAAATGTATTTGTACTCTTTAAAATCTTATATAGCATTTTGTTGGAAAATAATTGAATAAGATGAAATTAACTTTCACATTTTCTCAATTATTTACAACTTATATTTCAACACTCTCGTGAAATAAAATTTGTTTGCAACACTAAAGATTTCGAACTTATTCTTATTATATGTACTGTAAGACAATTTTACAAGTACAATATTAAAGACAAATTAAAATGATATAAAAGTTTAAAACCTTGAAGGAACACAAAAAAAGAGATAAATATGTAAAACATTTCTATTTAATTTTAAGACTAGATGAAACAATTGCTCATTTTCAAACCAAACCAGTAAGTAAAACTAGAGCGACCTTTAAAACTCTGTCATATATAATACATAGAAGAAAACACAATACATCAAACCTTTTCAGTTAAACCACCAGCTGATCTATTAGTAGTCTGTCCATGAATTAAAACATGCTATACCAGTATCATTTTATGTTATATGTTATCTCTTTTATATTGATTAAAGATTACCGAAGATCTTCGATAATTGATAATGTACCTTGACATTGCTCAGAGAGGATTTTTACAAGAACACTTTTATTCGCCTCTTCAATGTTCTTAAATGTAAATTTACTGAATGTACCACATAAATATATTTAAACAACAGAATGATATTACAGCGTTCGAGGAAAATAAATCAGATTGTATACCAAGCGACATATACTGGCAGCGATAATACCATGTACAGTAGAACTTCGGTAAGTCAAAGTTGAAGGGACTTGCGTAAAAACTTCGACACATCGGGACTTCGACTCATGAATCAGTCTCAATTTCATAACAAAATTTCGACCCGTTGACGTAAACAATGAAGTTACAAAAGGCGTAACAATAGCAAAGGGCGATAGCGTAACCAGCTTTTGTAAATATTTCGCGTGTGATTATCACGCAACATCGGGTCACGGAAGTTCCCAGCACTCCAAAGAAATCAAAATCCGTTCTAGTCAGCCAGTCAGCTTTGTCAATGCTTACTATACCGACTATCGGTAAAATTATCTTCTACACTATTGACATTGATATTTTTCTTAAATTACCAATGTGCTATACCCAAAGGAAAGGTCGCCTACACTACAATTATATCAGCATCTTTCAGTGTTGTAACGGGTTCACAGATTTATGTAAATTTGTGATGACGATTATGCAGCATCTGAGGAAGGTAAGACATACTACCAAGTTTATTGTTTGACAGAGGTACTTCGGTATATGTGTAAATCAAATTTAAGAGAGAATACAGAGCTTTTTCGTGTGAAGGGGGAGCATTAGTCTCGCTGGGAATGTCATCCCTTCTTTATTGGCGGTTCCTTTGTGTACTATTTCGGGTAAGAGTGGACACCCGAGTAGAACCCGGCTGACATTCCATAAAATAGGAAAACACTCAATAAACGTTCGTTTCGTATTGGTTGGATTTGACGTCGCACCAACACATTATATGTCATACGATGGCTTGCCAATTCCACTGGTGGAGTAAGACTTCAGGTGCACTTCCGTGCATTATTTATAGCTTTACAGGTACGGTATAAATTACAGAGATATTTGATTTAAATTTAAATGTACACCAAATATAAATATCATAGTCTTATTTAAAGTTTTCTATGAAAACTTTTAGGAATGTCTTTACGTTTAAAGGACCTAACAATGTATTTTATAATACTTTGCTAGAAAATGAGAAAATATGAGAAGGTAAAGAATTAAAGCGAAATTATGCCAATCGAAGATTATACAGTGAATAAACATGTGAAGGTCAAAATAAGTTTACATCTTTCAATTTTATAATCTATTTCATATGAATGATAAATAACTTAAATGGCTCATGGGAATTTTGTAAATATCTATCGGAATTTAACTGTAACGTTCAAGTTATAAAGAGTGGGACAGTCTTTTTATAGTTTAGGCAGAGTTATATTATTGCTATTTGTCTTTACTATTTTTGTCCATGGATCCGATTTTTATCAATTAATCCCTTCGATTTACAGATAACGAAAAATTCTTTCCGATTTCTTTATTGTAAAGTCATACATGATTCGCATGATGGTGATTCGCAGCATGTCATATTAATGAATGAGTACGAGTACAAATTTCACGGAAGGCAGTATAAGAGACAAAACATAAATTAACTTAAATTCGGTAACTTGTTTCTTACATTAGTATCTTCTACAGGAAATTATTAATTATTTTGTAGTACACAGTGGGTTATGTATGTATTTTATTGCTGTACATGAATTCGAAAGCTATAAATAGCTAGATGAACTTAATATTGTCTTCAAATCTATTTATAGAAGTAGTTTTAAACTAAACGAAATGGTCATTGGTGTCGCGCTCTGTTAAAATTCATATTGATATTTTATTTCTCACCATATCAACATGACATGCAGATTTAGTCATCATTTTTAATGTACTATTACTTTGGTTAACGCGTACAACAAAAGAAATCCCCAAATTGGTCATTTTAAAATTCATACTATTTTTTCATTCCAGTGTGTGTTCTACTTTCAATATTTACCTGGGACTTGAAATATAACTACTTTATCAAGTCCCAGGTATTAATAGAAACCATTTTTGTTTAAAATTTGACATAACAAATGCATGTAATATTACTATATTAGTCCCTTTTGTTACTATTTGTATATACTCTTTGTATATTTGTTACAATTCACATTACAAGTCTTGTAAGTCTTGTGTCTTACTTTCCTTACCATGTAGGCAGTAAAAGCATATTTTTTATTTAATATCTGCACCCTCTCATGGACAGAGCATACGATAAGTATAATTATGCAAATCTAAATGATTAACAAAACATCTGGAGCAATAGTACTTAAAATAAATAGAAAATGACCTGTGTGTAGGAATGATTTGGTAAGGTATCTGTAATGAGCTTTTTGCTTTTTTGCGAGCGGAGCTTCTCAATTGCTGTATTGCAGCAACATTTGTACTTGTATCTTTTAAATTGTGCAATATCAACTGTTGGTCAGTCACCATTATAACAGTCAATCATCAGAAAATATATTCAATTCAGCTTAACTTGACAATAGAAAAATGAACATAATGTCATTTTAAAAAATGCTGACACCGTATCGTATGCACAGTATTATTACAATGTTAAGAATTAAGTGTTTTCATAATTGCCATAAAGGATAATATGACGGTCTAAAGCCCAATAACAATGCCATTATGAAAACCTTTAATTTTTGGCATTTTTTTAATTAACTACACATAAACTAAAAAAGTTAATTACATAGTTAACAAAACAATAACTAACTAATGTAAACTTCTGTTGTTGTGAGGTATTGCAAATGAGATTCATGTTTTAAAAATGTCTTGCAGCAATTCAAAATAGCGACATTTTTCAATAAAAAAGCGGGTTCATTATGGCCGAGCTGGGGAGCCAATCAAAATTCTAAAATTCTCAGAAACTTCATAATGGCCTTGTTTTATGTTCATAATGCCGTGCTGAACTTCATATACGCCTTGCGTTTGAAGTGAAAACGTACCTAGTATTGAAAAGTTAATCAATAAAGAATATTATAAATAAGATATTTATTATACAAATCTGGATTTACATTTCTATTAATTTAACTTTTGCTTTAACTTATGAGCATTTGGTTACTTTAGTGGCAGGAAAGGCTATTCAGGGTTGTTCGTGAAATCCTTTGTTCTTATAAAAACCTCTTTCTTCAAACGCCAGAGAAAGAAATTTTGTTATTTTAAATCATTCGCCTGATTTCATCGAACAAAACGTTGTAGATATGGTCACAAATACAGAGAATCTCGGTAAAAATAAAAAATACTTGATGCACTGATTTTATCCCATTGATATGTATTGGTAACTCAGTTTATTCCTATAATTACAAAGACACTGACAGTTTCAAATTGCTCATCCGTTAGAAAAAGTTTTGAACCGTGCACATGATATCATATACTCCTGTGCAAATCTAAGCTGAACAATTTTCTCTTAATTTGCCAGAATAGCCGAGCCAACGACCGTCTTACAAAATTACATATAATTTTTTCTATTTTTTGTAATCTATTTTTTGGCATCAAGTTTTAAAGCATTGCTGGTGTCGATAGAATGTTAGCTGTTATTGGTTTTACGTTACATAAGGTTTATATAAGCAGTTATACCTAAATCGTTATCACTGCAAGTATAAATTTGTTTTTGATTTTCACAAAAAGGAGGTTATTGACAACATGTCATGAAATGATATACAAGTGTATTTGTGAAATCTTATTCAAATGTATCATTATTTTGCAGTATCATTCTATAGGATGGCTCTAACTTTTTCTCACTAACAAGTTATATTTTATATTTGTTCGTTTGCAACACAAGATGAACTGATTCAAAACAAAAGTGTAATTTTATTGCCCATTAGGCAATTCACGAGTAAACAACAAAGACACATTCAAGATTTTAAAGTTTGAGATGTAATATACTTGATTGAACCAAGAAAAACATGATATGCATAACATACATAACTACAACAAACAAGTGTTCATTATACTTGACCGAACCAGGAAAACGTGATAAGCAGAACATATTAACTACAACAAACAAGTGTTCATTTTCTAGCTAATTATTTAAGCAGGAAAGAAAACATACAACAAAACTAGAAATTGAAATTGTACACTATTGAACATTATTTAAAACAAGTTTTTCAAAGCACATAAATAACTGTTATTGTAAAAGAAAAACACGCTATTTGTTCTGTAGGAAACGTACATAATGCCAGTAGAATCATTACAAAGTTGATATAAAGCACAAAAAGTGCATTTATTTGACAAATCATTAAGTCATTTACTATTTTTGTATTGTATTAGACAAATTTAGCTATATATTGGGTATATGTGAAAAATTGATTGGAAGTGTAATTGTTTAAACAAAAAAAATCAGACAATTCATTCTTATTTTTGTATCCAAATTTTGTTTTTCAATAACAGTTCTTTTTGATTTCTATCAGACCATAACGTAATTAATTACGTGTCGTTTACACTACCAGTCAAGTTTAAAGAACTGATTTTCCAACATGTGCCCTTTCTTTTGCTTTTTATACTCGCGCCGTTATATTTAGATTGTTCTTTACAAGACTTGAACAATCATTCTAAAGATATTCTTTGGCTGAATACTGACTCACAGGCAAAGAGTATTAATGTACCACACATGTTTCACTATGTTTTTGACTATATAACGAGCAAAAACATAGCTTTTATTCAGTTCTCTTCACATAAATCCGGTAGTTTTGGATTGCTTCAACAGTTTTGCTATAGAACGATCATTGAATGTTAATCTGTTTTAAATATGCTACGTTTAAGTGATACGTAAGATAATTATTTGCTTCAAAGTAAAGTAAAACATTACGATATAATTTCCAGATAGAAACGAAACTCATTATTCGAAACATCAAACTATATTCTTATGAGATATTTGTATTTGTATCAAACAACCCGTTGCGTATTATGCTCATTATTATCTTTAATTAAAAGTAGAGCGGTTGTTACCGCTGACATTTGATAGATCAGTGCCTAGGAGTGCTTGTAACGCTAAATATCTCAAATGGAAATCTGTATTTTCTAATTCAAGTGACATTATGCTCACCCAAGCGTCAAGTTTACATTTTTGCATACTAATTTTTTTTCAAATTTCTTTTTCAATAACGCACGTGACACACCGAAACTTCTATATAAACAAACCTCCAGAATGTGTCGGCTAAGCTCAGTGGATATAAAGAATAGGACAGTCTTTTTATGATTTAGTAATTTTAATATTTTATCCTTAATATTACATTTCTAATTAACAATTATTGGACAATCACTATTACAGTTGTAAATTTTTTAAATATGTATCTTATTTAAATCAACCAACTTGACAACGAAAAAAGAGCATAATGTCACTTTAAAATTGCAAAATAATTACGGAATGAAAAGTGGATGGTGCAGATTATTATCAGATGCATGGACGTGCGGGCTGATCTTCATTTATTGCTGTTCGATCTGATCTGGAAAAATAAGAAACTGACCAACTGCACTCAACGTTTTGTTAAAATTAAAGTGTAGTAAACATTTAAACGGAGATCAGTCCATCGTCGGATACCCACGATTGATTAACATGTCACATAACATGCAATCAACCGTGGGTAAAATGAATCGATTTGCGTCGATATACAGCAACAGGTGCGTAAAATATCTACCAATGACATCGCGTTTAACAAATCTATATTCTTCAACAGCGAAGGTAAAAAACAATAAGAAACAAAATGGCAGCGCCCACGGTTAAAAACTGTTGTACGTGTCTTGCTAAAATCAATGGCAAAAATTATAGCCAAATCAGTTCTTCTGCAAGCAGATATCAATCAGAAAGGAAAACATCACGCTGTAAAAGTAAATTATCTAAACTTTCTTGCTGGAAATCGTTTAATTTTTCGATGTTGAACTTTTCACGTCGTCTATGGTTGTCGCAATATTGTCTGTAATACCGAACGTCGTACAGAACGAGCGTTTTGATTGGTTTTAATCGCCTCATGAAATCGTGAGGCAGCAAATGAAATAGCTGCCTTTGACACACCTCTAATCGACTGAATATCGGCAAAAAATCCCACGGCTGATAAATGTTAATTGTCCTGCCGTGGGTATCCGACGATGGGATCAGTCTAGGTATCACGGTATTCCATTCAAGAAATCCAGAACAATGACACTTTAACTTTGGCGTTGACCTATGATTGTTACATGGTAGGTAATGTGATATGTCTCATCATGAACCACTATGTGCTTAAGTGTGCATTGGCTTTTAAGCATACTCGATGTAAATTACAATTAATGTACTTTAATAAACAAAATCCTTAAATCGGGCATAAATGAATGAAATATTTCATATTATCAATAAAATTGAAATTCATAATTATATACAAAGTTAATGATTAAAGTTATTACTTCTTTTGTATGTACGGTTGTAATGCATGGGTTTCTGGCAGAAGGGAATCTATCTAAAAATACAATGACGTAGACAGTATTTTTTTCCATTTCATATATTTTCCTCATAAATATTATTGTATGCCACTTTAATATGTAATCCATTACTGTGTCCTGCACATGATGTAAACTAAGCAAGATTATGTTTTCTACTAGTAACTGACCGAAATTAGCATAGCATTTGACTGAAAAATCTGTCATATCTGGAATCGGCATTTTACTATCGCAAGCATTACTGGTAATAGCGGGGTTATCAGCAGCATCAGTAACCGTCTTTACATCCAATGCATCCAATTACAATAACTAAAAGATTGCATATCACACTACAAATCAATGTGCCATTGAATACAGAGGTAGTCGTTATATGTACTTGTCTTATACCGATTTATTGATTTCTCTTTGATCGAGATCAATAAAGAATTTTTTAAGGGAGCTTGCTTTATAATTAAGTCAATTATTTCTTTGACACATTGATAGGAAAGCTATATACTTTATATGATAAAGTATATACATGTATACTGATTAGTAGCAATGTTCTTTGTTTGCCTACATGAAGGGCATGATTGATTGTCTTTATATAATTACTATCAAACATACATGTATGTCATTTTAATAGTATTATCATTATTATGGCTGTTTTTTTATGAATTGACTGTGACATCGGCACAACCCAAATTTTATATATATATATATATATATATATATATATATATATATATATATATATATAGGTTTGTGAAAAATATTTGCATCTACAAAATACCTTTCAAAAACACTGGATCCAAAGAAGGATACAAGAACGTGGAAAAAAAACAATAAATTTGGAGAAAATAAACGTTCATACAGTGCTAAAGTATAAATACCCAAGTACTTTCGGCGTATTATGCCTTCATCAGGGGTGTATTACATGTATAATGTGCACACAATCGAGCACAAAATCTCAATACGTGTGTACTGTATAGTATCAAAAATTGAACTGAAACACAGTCGCTAGAAAGGTGATAAAATTACATCGATTATGAATAGACCGTTATTGAATGGTCATTGTGTAGTACTTTACAAAAGAGAATATAGCCTGCGGTCAATATGGCATAAACTCGGTAAAATATATCTATAAAACTGTGTTTAAAAGAAAAAAATATATAAACTAAAAAAATAATAAAATAAAACTTCACATTCACTGTATGAACGTTTATTTTCTCCAAATTTATATATATATATATATTAATAGCAAAATAGGAGAAACACATATTCATATCAGCAGATATTATTTTATGATTATTTGCATTTATGTAGTTTGAGCATGGTGAAACAACCCTATATAAACTTTAGAGTTGGAGATCAGAAAAGCCATGTTTGTTCTGAATTTAAAAGGTATGTATCGTGCAAAAGTAAATTAAATATGTATTTCTTTCTGTTATTTTTTTTTTTTGAATGTATATAACAATATACAACTTCTCATTGCTGTTTACCATAGAGAAAAAAACTTATTTTCTCAATTTTACATATTCTTTTCTAATTGGATTTCCCAGAAAAAAATTCTTTTGTGGTAAATACAAAAAATAGAATAGTAACAATTTACCTGTACTTTTTTAATCCTTCTGATGAAAAACATTTCCAAATTTACAAATATAATCCTATATCAGTTTATATTCCAAACTAATCTGAGCAAATTATACTGTCAGCGAAAATATCAAATTGTTACCAACACTGACATAAAGACATAAACGTTCGTCAATGCCAGCTATGCCGGCCACTTCTATCGGATAATTATTTGATGTATTATTGTCACAAATATCGTTCCTGTAATATCAACGTGCTATGCTCGCAGAAAGGCCGCCTATAAGGTCGAGGTCACATAACTAATTAAATACATTTATGCAAATTTCAGTTGACGAATATATACACCAACTGGAGATCGTTCAATATTGACTGTTTGCGAGAGGAAATTTGGTATGTCAAATTGCATAGAGGATACAATTCCCCTTTATACTCCATAACGACTTCCTAGGTTGCGGAAGTTTCCGTCCCGTGTATAACTTCTGGCACGAGCGGGTACATGAGTTGAAACATACATGAGTATAACCCGGCCGACATTTCCTTAACTAACTGGTTAGGAAACACTCTATGTTTCTTCAGTTCGTAACAAAAGACCTAAATATTAAATTTGTAAGAAAAATGCATAAAGGGAGGTCACCCATCTCTCCAACATCCGTAACTGTAACATGGATTTTGACAATGTCATGACATTTTGTAACTGAGAAAATTCTACATTATTCAGGCTCTTGTTTAACAGTCCTGCACTGAGAAAAGTGAGCACGCTGTCATACTGACGACTTTTGTATCGTTAAACATATTTCCTTGACTGTTTTGATTTGATTTTGCATCTCAGTAAAACATTATCAGGTTCATTCTGTACAGTAACTATTAAGTACAAGTTTATAAGACAAAATTTCTAATTTTGGAAAAGAAACATGATTACAAATCATCTACTTCTTCTGATTTATCTTTTATTTAATTTTTTTTTGGTTTGATATTGTAAAACACACATAAACACAAAGACAATGTAAGTAATAATTGGTTGTGCTTTTGTTAGAATAAATATAAAATATTTACAACCACTAAGGAAAACAGAAAAGAAGCTTAACATAATAATAACCATATGGTGAAACAAAAGTTATTGAATTCTTATAGAACTTTCGAAAATGAATTGTTTTATCCCTGCTTACATATAAACATGATACAATTATTAACTTATCTGCTGAACACATATTTAAATAGACTTTAAAGCTGAACATTACATTTAAACGTTTAGGACTCGGAGTATTTAAGCAGAAACAGCCTTTTATCTTTTATAAGTATTTGAACTAAAAGCTTTTATCTTAATGACCAATTGAAATTAGTTTGCAACATTTGTATCGATTCAATACGTACAGGCGTTTTAATTATGAGTTAGTGCTTATAAGCTTCATCTTTGATGATTATTGTTTCCTAGCATCTGCTGTCAGATACACACTAGTATAAATGGAGAACTTAATTTCATCTTCATTGATTTTGTTGAAATATTGTGTGGGTATAAACCTTGACTAAAATTGTACATGAATACCCACTATAATAACGTGACCATCACAATTTGTTTAGACAAAGCAATTCGATCTAACTGAAATATTTCAAATCCAAAATATGTTGTTTTTTTCTCGTGACAGGTTTCCTTACATCAAATTACAAGTCACTTATTTCATACTCGAATACAGAGGTGGGAATAGAGGTTATGACACTTAACCCAATCCCGCCTCCGTTTGGTGGTACTTTGCCATTATATTAAAACTCTTTGACGTTTGGATATCAACTTAGTTTCTAATGAATATCGAGCAAGAACTAGTGTAGTGAAAACCTGCAAACATTTGACTTATGACCGGTTTATGCAGTACAACACAACAACGTATTTGGATTAAGTCTGTTTCGATGTGATAAGGATGTGATAATGATGCTGAGTTTTTGTTGTGTTGTTGTTTTTATAGGTTTTTTTAGAATAAACATAACAGATGTGTAACTCGTTCGTTGTTTTAAAAGAAGAATGAATGTAGTAATAGAAAGAGCATCGAAATACGAAGCTATCTGATGCGTAGCCCCCCCCCCCCCGAGTATAAATCAGATTGCCGAGTGTTTTATGTTATTTCTCTTTTGTATCATAGTCAAACATAAAAACACGTTCCCTGTTGTCACAACATGAAACCCCGGAAGAAAGTAAACAATGAACGAGCATCTGACTATGATATTTCTGTCGCTTTCCCTTTCTCTGCCGTCACAATAAGTAACCCCCCAGCAAAAATGAGCCACTCAATGGGCATGCTCTGGCGTGCGGGTAACTTATACCTGCACTCCAGTTAACGCACTGTGTATGTATATGTATAAGATTTAACACATTTTCAACGGAAAGGTTCCCAAACTATGATACAATGATACATTATTTAATATATTGTATTCTTACAACTTAATAAGTAACTAAAATAACTCCACTTATGTATCTATCTATTCAGCGGATTATATTCCGAGTACATTTTATACCAAGTTTGCCATTTAGCAGAGACAAAAATAGATATAAAGAGGACAGAAGTAACGATGCATTGTCAATACTGTTGGTTATATCTAAAGTATCTTTTAAGCGACAAAAAGTGAAAGATGGAAGTAATAAAGTCATAATGCCTTGTCTATTGGTAAATTATGCAACAACTTTCACACAGTTGTCTGATTTCTAAATGCATTCCTTGTAATGTATCTTAATATCTGTTATCAAATTTCATTGTTGTTTCTTTTCATCACATAATTCTTTTTACCATAAAATGCACTATCATTAACGTTATTTACAATAAAACTCTTGTTTTGAAAAGAAGGCCTGAGAATTGGCCAAGTGAAAAATAGTGCAAATTGTTTAATTGCCACGTTACAGATGTTAGCACTAGTTATACCCTTTTCCCGTCCATTTTAAATACACTTTGTCCTAACAAAAATGCCTTATATGTATCAAAAACAGATATGACTTTAAACATATTAGTTTAATAAGAATTTTTATAAAAAGGTCTTCTTCTTTTATATTATCTTCAGATATATGCATATCGTTTAATTTTTAATAGACTTTGTATCGCTATATTTTAAAGATTAAGATAAATAAGACATTTGTTGTACAAAATTAAGAGCATGATTTAGTAAACAACTTAATCACCATTTTCTTCGAAAGAAACTGCACGTTATTGAAAAAGAAATCGTATAACATTTTTTTTTGTTAGTCATTCATTCCATTCAACATAACATATAATCAAGTAAAGTTATTGATACAGTATCTAAGAAGAAAGCAATTTATCTTCAAATATTATTTAAACTTCTTATGTGTTAATTGATAACGGTATTAGAATGTGGTGTAATGGAATTGGGAAAAAATTGTTTATAAAAGTAAGGAATTATTTGTTGACAATATTAATAACTGTTAACATATGCTTCAATTTCTGCAAGTACTCAAAACGAACGCCGACAAAATGAATGTAACTATATGTTGTATTTCAAACATCAAGTTCCTATAGTACATATTATTTGTAGGTCTTAAATATCATGGTTATTTCTGACATTTTTTAACGTAAAGCTCACATGCGAATTGAATTTTTATAAATCTTATGTTATACAATATCCATGACTATAGAGCATGCAAATCCTTTGTTAATGAATCTATTATAAATTAAGTTTATGACTGAAAATACTGTGGCGTACATGATGTTAATGCTGAGCATTTTTTTTTAAATAAAGAATCCCTAGTACATATTATAATATATCTGTTATCAATGTTGTCTGTTTCTTGTGTGCGTTGTTGTAAAACACAAGAAACAGTATAAAGTTATCATCTAACAGCCTTTAATGAAATTTTGAAAACACTTTTAAACAATTACCATGTAGAAAACAAAATTTATAGCATTCCCGAAGATCTTTTGCGAAAGAATCCTTGGTTTATTTGATTTACTTGTAGCGTACTAAGCAAAAATTTTAATAGACAATTTTATGTACTTTGAGCATTTAGGCCCTTTAGTAAGAGAGTATAAATAGAAAACCTTTTATATTCTCTTTTTAGCTTAAAGAAAGAATTTCATATAGCTTACAACCAACCTTAATTTCGATTCTATAATAATATAGTTAATTAGATGAGTTAGTGCTTGTAAACATTTGTCTTCTTTGATGAATATCCGGAAACATACTAGAATAAATCAAGAATGCTATTACATGCTTCATTCACTCTGCAGTAATAAGGTTCATAACATGATTAAGCTGAGACCAATCAACATTTGGCATTTGGCATTAATATTAAGTCGAAGTAAAACCATACAAAACTTTACCGCTTTACTTTAAATTCATCTTGTAAACATGATCGACGTCCATACATCAATTTACTAGTCAGACCAAACCTGTGACTGATTAACTGCTTTGTATATTTACAAATTTATTCTTTCATTTACTTAATCTAATGTTGAATCTAAGAATGCTAAATTGTTACATATATTTTATAAATGGCAATTCCTTGTAAGTACACAATCACGTTAATCTCTATATAAAGCTTGATTGAACATCTGAAACTGCATACTGATGTTGTAATTAAATACTTAATATCATATTTCCTTGGCAATAGTCCTTAATGTGATCATTATGTACTTTGTTAATGTCACTCTTGGTTAATCATTCAAGATCAGTTAATGTAACAAAAAGACATGTTATCTGTTTGTATCGCCTTCCAAAGAAAATAAATGTATGGAAAGTTATGTTCAATATATAACATGTATTAAACTCTTAAATCTGAATGCTAACTTAAATACAGCATTAATGTATCCAAAAAGACAGTTTTATACAACTGGTTAGATTGCATGTAAATTTTTATCGAGTAATCCATTCAGTAGAGACTAAAATAGATAATGGGATTTCTATAAAGTGAAAGATAGAAGTAATACAGCCATAATGCCTTGTCTATTGGTAAATTATGCAATAACTTTCACACTGTTGCCTTCTTTCTAAAAGCATTTCCTTGTAATGTATCTCTATATCTGTTTTCAAATATTTCATTGTTGTTTTCATTTCTATTTTTCAACAGACATTATCATTAAACTTAATGTTAATGTGTACTCGAAAATTCTTGTTTTAAAAAGTAGACATGCGCATTGTTTCAAGTGGAAAATATTGCTGTTTTGAATTTCTATTATATGAGACATCACAGGCTTACGTTAGCGCTTTCACATACCCTTTATTGAAAAGGCATGAGCGGGTTTTATGTGGGAAAATATTCCACGATGTAAGTCTGGCATGGCAGTGTTGTTGTAACGCCAGTTATCCCCTTATACATTATTTTGCTATCACTGAAGTAAATACGGTTAGTTTACAAATCTTCATTAATACCATCTGCAGATATATTTAATTATTGCATAAAGTATATACGTCAAAATAGAGAAAATAAGAATCCCTAAAGAAAGTTCAACACGACAAAATTTAAAATGTTGCAGGCCTGGTTTGATTGAGCATATTCATGGACGGTACTGTCAAGAGCAAACTACCGTCTACGCCTCCTAACACTGGCTAAAGCAGAATTCAACATTTAACATGAACTGGTATAATTTTTTAATTTTGAAACATCCACAGATCTGTTCATGTGGCGGTTATCATGGAACCTTCAATGTGACACGTAAGCGCCATTCCATGAAAAGCGGCATATGGTCGCCAAGTAAAACAATGCGCGTGCCCTAACCTCAGATCCCTTTCAAAATTCCATTTTATTTAGTTCGCCCATTGTTTTCTCGTTTAGGGCACTCGCATTCTTTTATTCGGGGATCATACGCCGCTTTTTATGGATTCTGTATTTCTCTATTTTTCTGTTTGACTTTTAAGTATTGTTATACGAGTCTTAAGGAGTTTGTATGGTTTTGCTTACGTTTTGCTACTTATGATATGATACTCCATTATCAACGTTGCTTGCTTTACGCGATAGTAACTGTTGTCTAACATGTTTTAATCAATTCATTATATGAAATCACAGGTTTGTCTTTACGAATTATTTTCCGGGGCTTAATGTTGCTTATCCAAGAAATCTGATTTATTCAATAACAACGATCATTGTAAAAATCAGCAACAAATATATATATCATTAGTTGGCAAATGGTAACAAATCTGACAGTTAGCAAAAGCAAATGACAAAATATTGAATAAACTCGTGTTACCTTTCACTTTTATTGCCATTTATTCCACAAGACATACATAAAAATGGTTTATATCGATTAATTCAAAATACAGGTAATGATCCTGTAACCTATATTGTTGAAGTTATTATACAGTATATAAGTAAAAAACAATTTACCTATACGAGTAATGAAACATCAGATAACAATATTTGTTTGAGTGCAGTAGAATGTGAAAGGCACACACATTGCGTGTAAAGGTAAGTATTCGTTATGAAATATAGTCTTGTGTTAAAATTCCTTTGTCAAATTTTGTATAACCGTGCTCATAACTTCAATTAAAGTAGATTGGGCTAAAATGGGCACATGTTCCATTTGTATTTCAAATATTGTTGAAAATAATTGAAATGTATGATTCGGATTTTCTTATAAAATCCTACCTTAAAATAATGTTGGTAAAGTTCTAAGTGATTTAGAAGACCGTTTATCTGGTGAATGATAATATTTTGTTCTTAGAACCGGTGCATGTGGGCGTGGACGAAAACTTCCATCCATGAACTCGCTCAATCAAACCGAGTCTGCAACATATTTTTCAATATTGTCGTTTTGGACGTTCGTTATGGAGTCCGATTTGTTCTAATTTCTTTATACGCAAAATAGATAACGAAACTTGGTATTACCGGTTAAAACTTTCATTTTCATGCAACATTAGTGCTGATGCACTTTGTTCGTGCATTAACATTTTTAGGAGCCCTGAGGGCTAGGGCCTTAGATGTGACCTCGTTCTTCTAAAGATATTAATGCACGAACAAAGGTGCATACATCCTCGATTGAAAACACTGAATGGGGCATTTTGTGAGTTTTGTGCTGCTGTATTTCTTTCTTATTTAGATGGTTTATTGTTTGAATCACCGATAGTGTTTCCGTTATTTAGTCTGGCCGTTCCCCTGGTATTATTATTAGCCTGAAATTAGTCTGCCATTAAGCTATTATATCTTTCCTGCCGGGGATCAGCATTAACTTTATACTGTTTTATGCATTAGCGATAATAGCCCGGTTATCACGAAAATCAGAAATCGTTTCACCATCCAATTAAAGAAACTGGCGAATATATATTACATTGCAATTCAACAAGACATGTTATAGTAAACTTGTAATTGTTGATACGTATATTTGCATCATAGGATCGATTCATTTAAGTGATATATCCTGTTAATATTTTTCAGAATCGCCTAAGCAAGTGATTCAGGTAATGTTACAAAAGCTCAGAATTTAAAAAAAAGTTATTCTCCTTTCCGGGAAATTAGTTTTCATTCACCTTTTAGGGATCATGTTGTTGTTTTGTACGTGACTTGATGTCTTAATTTCATATTTTCTGGTCTCTCTGGATCAGTGATCTAAAAACTGTTGGTTTTGCAGGCCCAATTCTGTTTAAGACGTTGTAAAGGGTGTAGAATTGTTAATAGTTTCAATATTTCTCGTAACAGATTAATAAAATGTAATGTACAATTTTAAACTATATATTTTGCTTTAATTGCTCTCGAGGGATTATCTTTCTCCGTAATATTCCAGATCTTGTTTCCATGTTTGAAACGTTAGTCATTTGCATATTCATTAAAAAGCCGTTCATTTATTTGAATGGTCTACGTAACTGATTTCGTGCATTTTGATTTAAGCTTTGTATCTTTGGAACCGTAACAAAATGTAATCTATATCTTTCTTTAATCGAATATCTAAACGGATATTTCGAATGTATCACAAAGATGAAAGAAAAAACATATCACTTAGAGATACATGTCTAAGTATTCTGATAAAAAAGTTTCTAAGTAGATAACGGTAAGAGTCTTGAACATTTAAGATAAGGTTATGGACGAGAACAGGCGCATTTCACTATCAAGTAATTAGTATGAAAACAAATGAGTTACACAATGAAGGACATACATTATGACAAATCCATATCAAGTATCTATTTATTTATTTTTTTTGGAGGGGGGGGGGTTGGGGGGGGGTAAGTCACATCGACAAAGTATAGGTCATATCGCGACGTTCCAGCTTCCAGCTGAGGAAGACCTCAGGTGCCCTTCCGTGCATTATTTGAGGCACGAACAGGCACCTGAGTAGAACCACAGATGTTCTGTAAGCTAGCTGGATAGCTTCCTCACATGAAAAAATCCAAAGTCCCTGTCGGGATTCGAACCCACAGCGGTGAGGGGCAAGTAGTTTGAAGCCAACGACATTAACCACTCGGCCACGGACGCCCGCTTCAAGTGTATCTATATCATCTACATAAGTTAATATTTAAACGCATATCAATAAAAGATATAAATAACAAATGCCTTGAAAATGATTATTGTTAAAATCTTAGGTTTTGTATTGCACTATGTTCGTACCTTTGTCTTGTTACTTGTTAATTAACATAAACAAATGAAACAAATTTAAGCTTTTATAGATATATGTCCAGACATTGAATATGTGTGGTTATTATAAAAAAGCCATAAGTTGTGATATTATAAGGTAATTATACATTGCTCGGCAACTCAAAAATGACAATAATGCCATTTAAGGTAAAAAGCATCTAACTTGCTCTAAAACCATGTTTTAAACGTTATAAAAACATGATTTGCCTTTTCAATAGAGGAACAAATTTATTCTTTTCTGAAGCATTATTAGCCTTTAGGAGACAAAACCACACAATATTTTTTTAATTATAAAAAAATATTAGAATATGCTATTTCGCATAAAGAATTTAACTTAATATTTAACACGTTCAGAAAACTGATTTTCAGACGGAATACACCCCATTCTTTAGTTTTTTGCCATCTATCTCTAGAAATCTATGTTATACAAATGCGACAAACAAGTTTGTTGGCGGCAATTCGTGATTCTATACGTTTTTCTATACTAACATTTATACTTTGAAACATATTTAATACGTGACGAAATTGTTGATTAGTTTACTTTACTTGCTTTAAAAGGAATAGCAATGTCAATGGTTTTTTAACAATTAAGCTTTTTATATAAAAGGCGTTTTTAAACACTTAATTGTTTCGGTGCGAAATTAATGCTAATAAAACTATCAGAACGATAATGATATAACTGCATGATATGCCTCGCTTAACTTTTACAAATAAACGCCAATGATTAATCAATGATGAATACTTGGAACATATAAGCGACGATACACTTTATACATTAAATCTATGTAGCTGACATATCAACATCATTATTATACATTCACAGTTAACGTGAAACTAAACATTATAAATAATTGGAAGAAATAAGGTCATGCGTATATACACACATGAATATCATAAAACAAAAGACGAGATATAAATTATGGCGGTTTATGTCCTGAAAATTCATGACAAGCTTTACCGTACAAATGATATTTAACATTGAAGTCAACAATGTTTTCAATGTCAAATGTCATGTTAATTAAATGTCCATTTCACTTTACTATAAACAAATGTATATGATATAAGTTCTTTGACTGTAACGCTATGACAAGCGTTAGGTGAACTAGTCAGAATATACAGTATTTATCACCTGATAAATGACTTTCAACTTTAACAAGACCTATAACTATAAACAAACGACTAACAGGCAAAAATATATCAAATCAAACGTACTACCTTATTGTTTTATCCAACTTTAAATCCTTAATGCGTGTAGAAAAATTAAAATGTTTGTCTAAGTACTAAATAGTCTCGTTCACTAAATAACACATTCCACTCATGCTACCAGTACTGCGTCAAATCAGTTATAATCTAAGAATCTATGATTCTTTCACTGATATTGCTGGGTTAATGATACAGTATCCAGTATGATAGTAATCTACCGGTGCCAAGTTAGAAACTTCTAAGACTCCTGAAAAAATAAATGTGTACTTAACGGTTTTTGCGCGATATAAATGGAAGGCCAACAGGTTGTCGATTAAATGTGAGATGCAATCATTGATTACTATTTATCTAAACAGCGTTTCCCTGTTATGTCTTGCAAATACAAGTGTGTTCCTGCTGATCCTTTTCTTGATTCTAACTTTCTTAACCAAAACTAATAGAAACATCAAAACTAAGCTAGAGTTTGTTTCATTTAAATAGACAATTTAGAACTTAGTTTTGAAGTGTAAAAACTGTTGTTTTCCTTTTTACAGGGATGTCGTAGCTTAATCATTATTAATTTGAAATTGAACGGATAAATTAATGTATAATACATGTATTTGAATACATATACTCCTACGTGAAATAACGTATGATATGCAGGACGAAATACACGTCCAAAATGAAGGACATCACATGTTTTGCTAACATTTGAATGTGTTTCATCTTTAGTAAACCAGAAACCTTTATACATGTATATTATAGGTATATTAAAACATGAAAGATGATGGTACAAAATCAGCTTATTGTAAAATTAACGGACGGAAAAATTGTTAATAGTAATTTACATGTTACTAAAACTGCACAAATTGTAAAGGATCACACATTATTTTCGTAAATGTATATTTCAGTCTTGGAATATTTCTTGTCTTTTCAACATCCAATAGTTTAAGCGACCATGACGTATTTGAACGATAATTTTGGCAGGTAAATTAGCTTTCCTGTTTTTGAACTTTCTCAGATAGTGCCAAAATAGATATGCATCATTAGTGAAAAGGGTTCAAAATGTATTAAATCTATTAAGCACAAACCATCATAGTTCTTGATTTTTTACAAAAAAAATCTCGAGTAGCATTCCTTTTAAAATGAATAAATTGTATTGCATTGTATTGTATTGTGTATCCTGTTGTATTGTGTTGTATTGTTTTGCATTTATTGTGTATTATATTGTATTGTAAATCTTATTGTATTGTTAATCCTAATCTATTATAATTATTACATTATATTATATTGTAATGTATTGTATCGTATTATATATATAGTGTTGTGCTGTTTTGTCAATGTTGTATTGTATTGCATTGTGGAACGTTTTAAAACAAAGATGATCTTTCACAAAATACTTATTTAATGACAGCAGACATAACCATGCAAATATTCGGAGTGCGCAATAACATGATAGCGTTGACTAATTAATTATAATTTAGAAATAGTATAAGTTAATTTGTATTTAGCTAAATCCATACCATATCTTAATATACACTTTTCTTTATTATCATGTTTTACCTTTAACACTGAGAAAGCTTGTAATCTAGTTTTTAAAAGAATGAGAATTACCTGCTTTTGGTATTAAAATCATTGAAGTCCTTTTTATCACATTTACTTTTGAAAAACTGTCACCATATGTTGTTTCCTAGACTTATTATGCACCGTACTTGTATGTTACTAGATTTTATATGTATGTCTAGAAAAAAAGCATTTTAGCACAACCGGAACATCTGGTGCGAGATAACCATATCCTAGATCTAGAGTGTGTGGGAAGTTCTGAATATTGCTACCACAATTTGTGGTCATTCTTGATTAAATGATACTAGTCAATGCACTAAATAACCATCTTTAGAGACAAAACCGATTAATAAAATAAACATATAGTATTTTAACATACGACAATAAATGAGATTGCTTTGAAAAATCTTACCATAAAATTATGCTCCAATACGCTTCGGTTATAGTTTTGAGAAAAAAGTCGTTAGGAATACATTTCCAGTTACAATGTTTTCCGTTTTATCGTTAGGTTATCGTTTTTAGGTTTATGTTTTATTGTTTGCTAGATATTTACATCGCTAACTTCGCATAGATCACAATATGTTTAGTATTAAAAAAGATGGCATGCCATTAGAAGAGAAGACGAAATATCAGCAATAATTTAACAAGTACTTCGGATAGGATACAATATTTCTAATAAAATGAGCAAATTAAAATGTTTATAGTTCTTAGAAAATCATAACAGGTAAAACAACAAGATTGCGGATACGCGGTCCTACGTTTACTTTATTATCACTATAAGTTATCGAATATCCTGGAGAAAAAAGAAATATGATCAACGAATGCGTTGTTACTGTTTTATTGTTTCACCATGCACCCTAACTATTACTTGACCTCTAAATGGTTTTTATATCAGGCATGTATTAAGGTGTGATTGTATCGTTTTTATTAGTTACAAGAACATGTGAGTTTTTACAATTTCATAACATGATGTTTTGCAAACGAGCTAGAGAGAAACGCAGGCAAAAGCTTATCTGACAATTGCCATAAGCAAAGTCTACACCTTTGTTATTAGATAGTAAAACATCGTGATAAATATTCACAGTAAAGAATTGATCCAAATGTACATCTCAAGTAAAAATAAAAATCGAATTTTAAGAACCACAACAAATTATATACCAGAATTATTTTTCAATTCTTTCATGGAAATAAATTCGACTGATATTTTTTTTTAATTACAGATATATACGCACCAAATAAAATCACACATTTATTTAATATAAAATAATGTTTGCTTATATACAAAGATGATTTATTATATAACTCTTTGACATAAACAAGTATCTCCTAGAGACTAAGATGCTTTCAGCTTTTAAGTTAATATAGATATCAGGGATATTTTACTAATAGACGTTTATACATGTTTTATGTACAAATATATTAACACATCATGATACGCGAAAAATAACTTTCTTACGATTTCAATAAACAAAGCTGACGTATGACAGCGGGTATCAAGAATGTATAGCCAGTAATGTGGTAGAGCTGTTGGTAGGACAACACACTCGACTATGCTCAGTGCTAAAGTAAAGTTTTCTAAGTTTAAAAGAGTTATAATTCTGTAAAAGTCCATATTAGATTTATGGACCTTGGTCACTTAAATAAGTGTGTGTTTTTTTTCCCATCCGTAGTTATATGGAGATACCAATTTGCACGCAAAAACTTAAACACATTGTGACGCCGTCGCAGACGCTTTGATGTGTACAAAAGCCATTCATATTGTTCGAATGCTCGAGCTAATAATGGCATTAACCAAGAAATAACAATGACTGCCAAGTGAAATGTCAAATGATTAAGACGGTTTGGCAATGTAACTCCTTTTTTCATAAGGGTTTTCAATTAAGAAGTACTTTCCATTGTAACAATACATATTGAGCCCCGTTGATACTTATGATGTATTATTCTATTTCGCATGTTTTGATTATCAATTTGTGAGTTCAAAATGTGTGATCCAATAACATTTATGTCATGGCGATATTGAAGATAATACGATACAAGAATTGCTTTTGTTTGATTATCAATGAGGATATTACGATAAAACACAGTACTAATATGCACACATGTTAATGCTGCTAAACGAAATTAAAAGTAAAATACCATACAAAGCAATAAACAATGTAAAACCAGGGAAAGTTGTAAAATCATCTTCCCATCGACTCGATTGATGTCTGATTGACATACATCTGAATGCTGTAAACTGATATATTTTTACAAATCCAAAGTGTTTGTGTACATTGAATACACTTCTAAAGATTGTGTTACCGTCTGATAATAAATATATAGAAAAATTATGTGATTGCTTCCTCTGTCGTAACTTTATGGCATATTTCTGTGTGCAACATTTTTCTATTAACGGGAAAAGAACAATAGAGTTAATACTTGTTTTTGGAACTTGCTACAAATTTTATTTCAAACATATTGTATACATGCTCTCTATATTTTCACCGACAACAAATTTTGTGTAATGCATTGCATTTCCTTTGTACAACTTCTCTGAATATGTTCTACTAGTATACCATTATTGTATAGTATAAGAACGCATGCTATTGTGCTTTGTTATATCATAGATCTTTAACATATTATATGAAGCAATCAAACCCTCAATAAATATACACTTAAGTTACATAAAAGTGATAAAAAGATTGTAAAACTGCAAATGGTTGTTTGAAAGGCATATCTTAAAAAAGGATAGATTAATATACTATATACCATATTAATCAGTTTTGCCGTTAATTGTAAATGATAATAAGTTAAAGACAATAACATATTTATCAATACGTTGTTTTTATGTAAGAACAGTTCTAGCATTTATCATTTTATGTTTTATCTTTATTTTTGTGTTTTTTCTTTATTAAATGATAATTAACATTAAGTCATTCTTAAACTTCTATATTGGTGTCATAAATTTTCATTATTAATACACTCTCATTATTCTTTAAGTTCCCCCTATCCCGAAAATTATGAGTTTATGTGGTAAAATGCAACGAAAAACAATATGTTTCGCATATTTTTCGTTATTATTAGATGTTGTTTAAGTGCAAATGTATAACAACAATAAGCACAACTACACGAAGTTAATACTTCGACGGTGATAGAATAGCTCTAAGCAAAGTATAACTCTCCTGTAGTGTGCCTATTAAACAAAGCACGTGAATCATTTACCGCACTTAAGATTAAAATGAATGTTGTAAGTTCATCAACTGAATTGTTTCTCTTACAGATGATGCCAAACATATTTTGACAAAGTTTACTTGGTAATTCATACAAAATTACTATGTTATTTTTACAACAAATTATTGTTAATCAATGAACACATTACATTTTACAAATTATCGATTTGAATTGGTTTTTCAGCTGAATTGTTAGTTAGCTGAATCAAGCTCTACCTAAAGAAAACTTTCGAACAAAGTTCCTTCCAGTTCATATTTTAAATATTAAGCATAACGTAGCGTAGCACCGACTAAGTAGCAATCGCTTTGTGACTAAGAACAAACTTAATGAGGTTGTACACTATTCTTTGAATGGAAAATAATTGGTTAGACATAAAGATGTCAAAATGTTTTCTATATCATTTAATTAAGAACCATCCGCTGTTAAATATTTTTTCAAACAATATTAATAATATACGATTCTTTAAAAATTATTTGATTAATAATTATTGTTTAGTTATAAAGAGGGTTATATGACCCTATATAAATGGTTGTTGAGTCGCTAGGCGAGTATATATTGTAAATCAACGTTTATATAGGGCCAGAACTATTTTCACGAATAATAAATACAGCAAACTTCTTTATTATAGAAAAAATATTTACTTTATAATTTGTTAGCAGCTATGTATAAAGTTTATATAAACGTCACGATTACCCAATAAAAGATGACGTTACAATCGTGCAGTTTTATATAAAAAAGTACATGTATAATATGAAGTTATTCATTGTTTTGTTTAAAGTAATTGTGTTCTGAACTCTGGAAAAGGGGTGATCCTCGGGAGTAATGTTCTGTTCTGTTCTATGAACTCGTTTTGAGTCTCTTCGTGAGATAATGTAAAAGTGTAACATAATGTCTCTGGTAAATTAAATGTTAAGGGCAAAATATTAATAAGCTTATATCAATAATTAATATGGATTATTTATACACCTTCAAAAGTTTAATGTTTATATTATTCCCCAGCAAGATATTTGATAAATTTGAAAGAGAATCTATCAGTAATCCTGAAAATAGAATGCCTCAATGTTCAAGCTACCTTATACAATTTTATATGACAAATAAGACGATTTACATAGAAATGACGAATTTACTTACTTGCTATGTAGATTAAGTTTATATCCAAAATCGTTTTTAAAATTTCACGATTTTATGTTAACGCTGTAAACACAAAGATCATATAGAAGCTACTCTGTAACTTTCTATATCAACAAATGTTTGTGTAACAATGCACTAGGTAATAAAGATATGCAGAATAGAAAATCATGGCAGACTTATTGTACCACTTGCATAAACATTACAAGATCAGACAGGAAGTGGTATCGTTTGTCAAAAGCAAGTGTATGAAAGCAATACGTCGACACATGTAACGCAAACGCAATTATATTTCCTAGTTTCTAATGTGATAATTATGCACTCTCTTATTAATCATTCAAATTCAGTTTATATAGTAATCTTTTCGTATAGTCAGTCTTCAAAAGAAAATAAATGAATGAAAAGTTATCTTTAATAAATTACATGTATTGTACTCTTAAACTTAAATAGAGAGTTTTTACAACTCGTAAGATTGCGTGTACATTTTGTATGAAGTAATCCATTCAGTAGAGACTAAAATAGATAATGGGATTTCTATAAGTAATAAAGTCATGATGCCTTGTCTATAGGTAAATTATGCAACACCTTTCACACAGTTGTCTGATTTCTAAAAGCATTTCCTTGTAATGTATCTCTATATCTGTTATCAAATTCAATTTTTAGTTATATATAACTAAATATATGTATATTGTTAGTTGGCAAATGTTAACGAATCTACAAGTTAGTTAAAGCAAATGACAAAATATTGAATAACTCGTGTTACCTTTCACTTATTTATTGACATTTATTCCACAAGACAAAATTCAAGTAATGATCCTTCAACTGATACTGTTGAAGTTATTATTCAGTATGTAAGTAGAAAACAATTTACCTACACGAGTATTGAAACATCTAAGGCGATAATAGATAACAATATTTGTTTGAGGGCAAAGAATCTGTTGCAATGGAAATGTAAAGCACACACATTACGTGTAAATGTAAGTATTCGTCATGAAATATAGTCTTGTGTTATAATTCCGATGTCAAATTCTGTATAATCGTGCTATTAATAATTGTGGATTGGTTTATAATCGGCACATTTTCCATTTGTATTCCAAATATTGATGAAAACAATAGAAGTGTATCATTCGGATTTTCTTATAAAATCCTACTTAAAAAATGTTTGTCAAGTTCTAAGTGATTAAGAAGAACATTTATCTGATGAATGATAATATTTTGTTCTAGAACTGTACATGAGGGCGTAGACGGTAACTTGCATTTTCCATTGCCGTTTATAAACAGGCTAAATCAAACCGAGCCTGCAACATTTTCAATATTTTCGTTTTGGACGTCCGCTAGGGATTCCGATTTTCTCTATTTTCTTTACACGAGAAACAGATAACGAAACTAGGTATTACCGGTTATGTCTTTCATACTTATATGCAACATTAGTGTTAATACACTTTTTTCCGTGCATTAACATCTGCAGGAGCCCTGTGAGCTGGGACCTTGAATGCGTCCTCGTTCTTTTGATGATATTAATGCACGGAAAAAGGTGCGTTCACCCTCTTTTGAAAACAATGTATATGGGTTTTGATGATTTTTGTGCTGCTATACGTATTTCTATCTTATTTAGATGTTATATTTGTAAAATCACTGATAGTTTTTTGTTATTTATATAGGCCGATAGGTACTCCATGGTATTATTAGCCTGAAATTAGTCTGCCATTAAGCTATTATATCTCTCCTGTCGGGATCAGCATTAACTTTATACTGTTTTGTGCATTAGCGATAATAGCCCGGTTATCACGAAAATCAGCAATCGTTTCATCATCCAATTAAAGAAACTGACGATAATATATCACGTTGCAATACAACAAGACATATTAGAGCAAACTTTAATATTAATTCATAGATTCGATTAATTTATGCTCAAAGTTGTTATTAGAAAATATTGATAAATCGTACACAGTCTCTTTATAATTATGAAATTAACATGTTTTGATTTCAAACAAAGTAGATATCACGGGGGGAATCACGTGACTTTGTATAGTAATACCCACGAGAACATGGCGACTGCTGGGCCCCGGTAAGTACCTTATTATGTTAAATTAAGGTGACAAACGTTTCTTAAATCAAAACAAAACCTAGTGTATCATATGCGCGGTAATTTTCTTCAAATGACAATTCAAAGTGCATTATCCTACGTTTTGTGGTTTTTGAGAACATTGTTCTCAAAATGCACTTTATATTCCGTTAATATTATTTTCAGAATATCGCCTAAGGAAGTTGTTTAGATAATGTTACAGAATTCATACAAATTCAGAATTACAAAAGTTATTCTCCTTTCCCTGAAATTAGTTTTCATCCGAAACACTTTTAGGAATAATGTTGTTTTGGAGACCCAAGTCTGTTTGGGACGGTGTAAAGGGTGTAGATCTGTTGGGGCTTTATTATTTCAGACCTAACAAACTGTACTGTATAATTTTCAGATATCTGTTTTGCTTTCATTGCTCCCGAGAGATCATCCTTCTCTACAATAATCCGGATCTAGTTTTCAGGTCTAAAACGTTAGGCATTTTTGTATTCCTTTCAAAATCCGTTCTTTATTTGAATGGTCTACGTAACTGATTTCATACATTTTGTTTTAAAGCTTTGTATCTTTGGAACCGTAACATAATGAAATCTATATCTTACTCAAAGCATATATCTCAACGAAATTCAAAATGTATCACAAAGATGAAAACATACATATCACTTAGAGATACATGTCTAAATATTCTGATAAAATAGTTCTAAATAGATAACGATAAGAGGCTTGAACATTTAAGATACGGTTATGCACGAGAACAGGCGCATTTCACTATCAAGTAATTAGGATAAAAACATATGAGTTACGTACACAATGTAGAACATGCATTGTCACAAATCCATATCAAATATCTATATCATCCACATAAGTATAAATTCAAGCGCATATCAATAAAAGATATTAATTTCAAAAAATCCCTTTATAATGATTATTGTTTAAATCTCAGGTGTGTCCCTTCTACTCTGTTTTTATCTTGATATTTAACATAAAATGATAAAAACAAATTTAAGCTTTTAAAGATTAAATATATGTTGTTATCATCATAAAAGCCAATAGTTGTGACATTTTAAGGTTATTATACATTGTTTGACAATAATACCATTTAAGGTAAAAAAAACATATGACTTGCCCTAAACGTTGTAAAAAAAACATATTTTGCCTTTTCAATAGAAGGACACATTTATTCTTTTCTGAAGCATTATTTGCCTTTAGGAGAGAAAGCCACACAATAAACTTTAATTATAAAGAATTATTAGAATATGTTATTTCGTAAAGAATCAAACTTATTATTTATTTTACAAGTCCAGAAAACTGATTTACAGAAGGAATATAGCTCAAATATATATATTTATTTATTCTTTACCACCCATCTCTAGAAATCTTTGCTATAAAAATGTGGCAAGTATGTTTGTTGACAATTTCTCATTCGAAACGTTTTTCTATACTAACATTTATACTTTGAAACATATTTAATATTTGACGAAATTGTTAATTAGTTTACTTTACTTTCTTTAAAAGGAATAGCAATGTCAATGATTTTTTAACAATTAAACTTTTTTATATAAAAGGCGTGTTTAAACACTTAATTGTTTCTGTGCGAAGTTAATGCTTATAAAACTATCAGAACGATAATGATATAACTGCATGATATGCCTCGCTTAGCTTTTACAAATCAACGCCGATGATTAATTAATGATGAATACTTGGAACATATAAGCGACGATACGCTTTATACGTTAGATCTATATAGCTGACAAATCAACATCAATATTATACATTCACAGTTAACAGGATAACAACCATGGAAACAAAAACATTATAAATAAATAAATGTCCCAAACATTCATGACAAACTTTACCGTACTATTAGTATTGAATTCAACATTGTTTTCAATGTCAAATTTCATTGTAATCAAATGTTCATTTCACTTTAATGATCAACATTATTTTTTTTTGAAAAAAATAATGTTGATCATTAAATAGGTTAATGTTTAATAATATGTATTAACAAAAATAATTGGTCGCCTGCCTGCGGCAGGCTTGACCAATTATTTTTGTTAATGATCAACATTATTTTTTGTCCAATCACATTGTAGTATTTTTCAAATTTCTGCTAAGTCTAACTTTGGTTGATGTGTACTAACTAAATAAAATTTGCTTAATCTGTCGTCTAACCAGTCTAACAAATTTCAATAATGCATTATATTAGGGAGGAGTTAGAGGTGTGATTTGTACTCTGAATTGTTAAATATCTAGGTTAGCAAAACAATGCCAATTTAAAAAACAATTAGGCGAGGTCAGGTGTTTCTAAATGTGAGGATACAATCAATTGATTTATTACATAGATAATGCATGTGGGGCATGCAGAGACAAATGATTACATAGTAACGTTTTATATCTTTTTAACTCTAAGAAAAATGCCTGTTATAAATTGATTACTGTTTTAAACTTCTTTCTTTTTCTAGAAAAAGTAACCGAAACATAATTTCCTTTCAGTTGATAGGAATGAACTGCATTAACAATCCTTGATATTAAGAATACAATGATTATAAATACATTTTTTGGCTGGAAAACTCATGGTAAATGGACCCCCTCCACCTGTAAACCTAGATTGACACACAGAAAAAACTGTTTTTCAAATGAGCAAACCAATAGGGATTTTAAATGTTAGTGAATAGCTTAAAGCTAATAATGAATTTGTATAAATTATTAATCTAATGTATTTTCTCACATTTTCCATTTATTTCTAAAGGATGTAAACATTTCATTAACTCCATTGTTTTTACCTAATTGCATCATTTTCCTCGCTGTTTTTTTTTTTAGCATTATAGTCTTACTGTAGATAAAGGTATAAATTCTGTGACATTTCAGTAAACAATGTGCCTGATTATTTGTTGATAGGGCCATTTATTTAGCTTATCTAAATGTGATATGTTAGAAACTTGACAAGGTGTAGACATCTTGTAGAGCGAAAGGGCGGAGCTATTGGTGATTTAGTGAAATGCCTTGTTTTTGGTTGAAAAAATAATGTTGATCATTAAATAGGTTAATGTTTAATAATATGCATTAACAAAAATAATTGGTCGCCTGCCTGCGGCAGGCTTGACCAATTATTTTTGTTAATACATATTATTAAACACTAACCTATACTTAATACATATTATTAAACACTAACCTATACTTAATACATATTATTAAACACTAACCTATACTTAATACATATTATTAAACACTAACCTATACTTAATACATATTATTAAACACTAACCTATACTTAATACAAGAAAATATATCAGACACCAGTCCACCGCTTGTAACGCTACAGGAGGGATTTACGACTAGGTCATTAATACCTGTTATGTGTATAACGTGACACACATTATCAGGAAAGTCGTACAAACAGTGTGTTACACATACTAGAATGTTCACTATAACTCTTAGAAAATGATACTCCTAATCTAACAAATATCATAGAGCATTCTCATTTTGACCATAAGATATGTCTAAAATATAGATGTTAGAATTTATTTTGAATTAAAAAGGAACTTTTGGAAAAGTGAGCTTTTTATACATTTGTAGCATCATACTTTCAATGTTTACCAAAAGAAAAAATAACTTTTGGTGTCATTTATTAATTATGTTTAGAAAAAGTTTTTATTAAAGGTTAATTTATTTTAAGATATGGGTTTGTTAAAAGAAAGAAAAAAATGAACTGTAATAATAAAAAATAACATTTGAGTAAATAATTGCAATTTTAATATGCCATTAGAAATGAATAAATCTTCTGTATCAAAAAATTCAAATCCAGAAATTGTCTATAAGGACTAACTTCAGAATCAAAACTTTAATCAATATTATTCCAAGTATAACAATAAAAAATTAAATCTAAGTAGATAATCAATCCTCTGAATGAAAAATAAAATGAGCCGCGTCAAGCCAAAACAAACATAATGGGTTTGCGACCAGCATGGATCCAGATCAGCCTGCGCATCCGCGGCTCAAATAGAGTTAGGTTATCAACTCTAGAAATAAAAAAATAAAAGAATGGATTATTAATTTTCCAATCAAACAATTGAATACTAAGGTATTTTGAATATATACATGTGATTCAATTTCCTCAAAATTTAGATTTAAATCCAAGTTAAATTCTTCTTCTGGATCCAAGTATTATATACATGATATCTTTTAAAAAATTGAAATAAAGCATGATAATCTTCTGGATCAAAAATTTGTAATCAAAGTATTATTATTTTTTTCTCATCAAAAATGTGATTTTAAATCCAAGAAAAGTAAATATTTCTTTGTAAAAAAGTAAATTTTAACAAGTGTTTTAACAAATATCCCCTGAATCAGAATTTTTCATATTGGTACAAAAGGGAATAATTATAGAAGTCAACTTTATCAAAATTTAATGCTCTGACTTAATAATTTTATAAATAAATATTAATGATTAAAATCAAATGCTTACAAATAACAATTAAAGGTGAGGCAGGTTTCAAAGTTATATTCAATAATCAATAACCTATGACGAACATTCATCTACAAAAAGCATATTTTTGCTGGGAAAAAATCCTGTTCAAGAATAATTAGGCAATAATTATTAGGTATTGTGAGGTATTATCTTTTATGACAAAAAAAGATTCTTAAAAATAGCTAAATCAAAATGTGTATGAGTTCTTTTATTGACTGTTTAAAATACTCTTTTTAAGTCACACATGATGATCACTCAATAATGGGCATATCCTACCCAAAGCATTTATGTTTTAACTTTGTATCTGGAATTAAAATTTCATAAATTAACACTGTAAAATTAATTTAAACGTATAATGTTTCATTGACTCCTCACTGAAAGTAATATAAATTCTATATGACTGGTAACAGGACGGACAAAATGTTTGTACGACCAGCAACTGTTGCTATGTGTATTTCTTATCAGTGAATCAATTTTTAGAAAATCCTTGTCTGTAAATCCCTCCTATATGACAATTTTTAAATCTTCAGTATTCATCACCTGAAAAATGACTCAACTTTAACAAGACCGATTACTATAAAAAACGACAAACGACCCGAGCTATCAAATCAAACGTACTACCTTATTGTTTTATCCAACATCAAATCCAAAATGCGTGTAGAAAAGTTAAAATGTTTGTCTCAGTACTAAATAGTCTCGTTCACTAAATAACACATTCCACTCATGCTACCAATACTGCGTTCAATCAGTTATTAGTAGAAACCGGCGACTATATTTGTAACAGTTTGATATTATACCTATGGTAGGAGAAGGCCTTAAAATCTGAAAATGAAAGCATATCAATAATTGAACAATTAAAGACCACAATTCTTTTTCAGCAATATCAAAAATTCAAACATATAATAACGTCGCTCAATGAAATGAAATGTACAAATATTGACATCTTAAAAAGCAAAATTACAATTTCTATAAAATGAATTAATAATGTTTCCCTATGGATAAGTCGGATATTGTTACTTTTTTTAGTGTCAAGCGTTGCTATTTTATGATAAATAAATCATGCATATTATTTGAAATGACACTTTTAAATTATCTGGGTGTTTATACCTTATGAAACCTATTCTATTTTATTATTGTATTTAATGATAAACAATTTCTCCCGAATCACATGACTACACGTTTTATGTTAGTGTTATATGATCCATAAAATGTAACAAATTTGCTGATAAGACATACAAGTTAACTTGTGAATGGTTCAGCTGATAAAGTGCAAATCATAGTAATTTCAAATGAATTATTACAAAGTTATTTTTCATTAATCAGTTTCATGTTTTATATCAATAGAAAGGTCTGTATACTAATATTTTACGCATTAAAAATAGATTTTCATAACCTTTTTCCTTTTTTTCTTGGTAAATGGTTAACTTGGCCCTTTCTGTCAAACTTCTTACAAGAACGTCCAATACTTTAGTTTAGGTTGAACATCACAAAATGAATTTATGCTAAAGTTCGTTATATTCCGCGCAGGTTTCCAAAACGGTATGACGTAGGGGGAAAATCACTGGATCCGGAATCGTATTCGATACATAGAGAAAACTAATAGACTATTTTTGTGTACTGAAAGGCAATTATACGTTAACTATATCGTATGTAACGCCGGGAATATTGATTTCAACTAAATTATATTTTTGTCGATAGCGCAAAAGAATATATTTTATGCAGACACCAATACAACAGTATATGTATAAAGTAGAATTACAAGTACAATTACCAGCATATTACATGCAATAACAAGCCTCGATGGCAAGGTTTCTGTCTTTTAGATAATTTCAAATTCATTGTGAATTTTCATGTTTTCTCGTATGATTTTTTTTCTATATTTTACAAAACTTGATCATTATGTGTAAAGCCTGCAAATCATAATGTAGAGTCTAACACATGGCAATAAATATTTATCGAAATTATGAAATAAAAAAGAATACTAGAAATGAAACACACGATTTATCAACTGTTGCTTCATATAGTTGAAAGATATAATAAGAATCAATTTATGAAAACTACAAAAAGGATTTGTCCAAGATTTGAACTTGCGCCTTCTAGGTCACAACTTCGTTATACTAACCACTAGGCCCATCGAGCAGTATTAATTGATATATAATTATACTAACAATAAAATATTTAACATTAATCATATAGGTTACGGAAACGAAACGCCTCCCGAAATTGATAAGTCTCAGGTCAATATTGTCAAACAATACTTCCTTATTTAATTATGATAACAGTTTCTTGGCAATATTGCTAAGCAAGTTTGCTTCAAATATGGTGTTTTATTATGGATAAAGATTACTCAAAACATTGTTTTTCTTTTCGTTATACTTGAATCATTAAACTGAAATTTTCTTATATTTATGATAGTACAATCATTTTTTTTCCGGCGACTTGATGCTTTAGCATCAAAACCTCTACTTGTAATCTAAAAATACAATCTATGATCCTTTCACTGATACTGCTAGGTAAATGATACAGTATCCAATATGATAGAAATCTACCGGTGCCAAGTTAGAAACTTCTAAGATTCTTTAACAAATAAATGTGCGATTTACGGTTCTTTCGCGATATAAGTAGAGGGCCAACAGGTCGTCGATTAAATGTGAGATGCAATCGTTGATAACTATTTATCTCAACAGCGTTTTCCCGTAATGTTTTGCATTCAAATACTAGCGTTTTCCTGCTGTTCATTTTCTTAACATTGAAAATTTCATAACCAAAAACAAATCAAAACATTAAACCTAAGCTCGAGTTTGTTTCAATTAAATAAGCAATTTATAACTTAGTTTTGAAGTGTAAAAACTGTTGTTTTCTTTTTTATGGGGATGTCGTAGCTGAATAATTTTGATTTTAATTGGAACCGATAACTTAAATATACTAATTCATGTACATGTATATGAATATATACTCCTGCCTGAAATAATGTATAATAAGAAGGATAACATACATGTCTAAAATGAAGGACTGTACATGCATTGCTAAAATTGAATGTGTGTCATTTTTATTAAAACCAGAAAAAGAATATTTGAAATAGTCAATCTTTCATACCTTTATATATTATAAGTATGATAAAACATGCAAAATCAACTTATTGTAAAATTAACGGACGGAAAAATTGTTAAATATTGACATGTAACTAAAACTGCACAAATATCAAATAATCACAAATTATTACCGAATCTTATAATTTTTCAATTCTCTTTTCAACATCCAATCTTGAGTTAAATCGACCATGACGCAATTGAATATTAATTTTGGCAAGTAAATTAGCTTTCCTGTTTTTGAACTTTCTCAGATAGTGCCAAAATAGATATGCATCATTAGTGAAAAGGGTTCAAAATGTATCTAATCTATTAAGCACAAACTATCATACTTCGTGAATATTTAAAAAACATTTACTCGAGTAGCATTCATTTAAAATGTCACTTTAAAAAGAATAAATTGTATTGTATTGTATTGTATTTTGTATCCAATTGTATTGTATTGTAATGTGTATCCTATTGTATTGTGTACCCTAATCTTTTATATTGTTATCTATTGTATTGTATTATATAATGTATCCTATTGTATTGTATTTTATTTATTTATTGTATTTTATTTATTGTATAGTATTGTATTGTATTGTATTGTATTGTATTGTGGAACGTTTGCAAATGTAATTATTAATGAAAAATAGGTTACAATATATATTTACAGAAAAATGACTTGTCTTTTAAGATATGTTCATGTTAGAACACCCGGAGCATCTGGTGCTGTAAAACCGCATCCGAGTCTAGAGTGTGTGGAAAGTTTTGAATGTTGTAACCACAACTTCTGTTACGAATTCGAGGAAAGCGGGGATCAATATTTTATATCAAGTAACTTAAAGTCTATATTCCAACGAGAGTTGACGTTATGACAGTGCGCTTGACTATGTTCAGTGCTTGATAGTTAAACAAAGCCTGGATAATGTAAAATATTTTAAGTCCTAAAGGGTTCCATAATTTTGTCAAGATTCATGTTAGAGATATGAACCTTAGACAGTATTTTCTTATCATGCTTTCAAATAAGTTTCGGAGATACTAACTTGCACGAAAAAAACATAAACACTATGTGACGCCGTCGCCAACGCCTTGGTGAGTACACTAGCTCTCGACATACTTCGAATAATGGAGCTAAATATGACATTTACCTGGCTATAACAATGACTTTGACAAATCAAATGTCAGATAATTAAGACGGTTTGGCAAAATAACGTCTTTTCCATCAGGGTTTTCAATTAAGAACAATAACCGGTACTTTCCAATAAATCAATACTTTCTGAACCCCAATGATACTTTGTTACTTACGATGTATTATTATTTCTATGTCGCGTGTTTTTCTTTTTAATTTCAATTTATCAATTTATAAGTTCAAAACGTGTGAACCCATAATATTTAAGGTAGGGTGAAATTGAAGATAATATGATATAACTTTTGTTTGATTAACAATGAGAATATACCAATGGAACACAGTACAAATATAGACAGATGTTAATGCTGCTCATTATCTTAACAAAATTAATGGTAAAATGCCATACAAACAAAATACTATGTCAAACTGTGAAAAGTTGTAAAATCATCCTTCACAATGACTTGACTGATAACCACTGACATATATATGCTATAAAAACGCAATTTTGAGCTTTCGGCCTTTTTAGACAGCATTATATAATACATACAAATATAATCAGAAAAAACATGGGAAGTCACAATTGCTATATGTTTGATTTATTTCTACAAATCCAGAGTATTTGTGTACATTGAATACACTTCTAAAGATTTTGTAACCAACGGATAATAAATATAGTAAAAATATGTGTTACGTGATTGCTTTCTCTGTTGTAAATAGCCTATTTCGCATACCTTAAGAACAAAATTTTTGATTAATATACTATATTACATATTATTCAGCATTGCCAGAACTTGCACTTGGTACTAACTTTAATGCAATTTCATTTCTATTCATACGTTGTATAAATGTAAGAGCAGTTCTAGCATTAATAATTTTATGTTTTACCTGATTATTCAATAATAAATAACATTTAGTACTTAAACTTCTATATTGCTGTCATACATTTTCATTTTTAATACACTCTCGTTATTCTTTAGCCCAAATTGTCATTTTATGTGGTAAAATGCAACGCAAAACAATTTGTTTCACATATATTTAGTTATGTTTCACATATAATTAGTTATTATTAGATGATGTTCAAGTGCAAATGTATATCAACAATAGGTATAACCACACGAAGTTAATACTTCGGCGGGGTAAGGATAGCTCCGAGCAAAGTGAACTCTCCTGTAGCGTGCCTATTAAACAAAGCACGTGAATCATTTAACGCACTTAAGATTGAAATGAATGTTGTAACTTTATCAACTGAACTGTTTCTCTTACAGATGATGCCAAAAATATTTTGACAAAGTTTACTTGGTATATCATACAAAAATTACCAACTATGATTATTATTAATCAATGAACACATTACATTTTCAAATTATCGACTTTTATTGGTTTTTTTTTCAGCTGAATTGTTGGTAAGCTGAATTAAGCTCTACCTAAAGAAAACTTTCGAACATAGTTCATATTTTTTTTAAGTCAGCATTACGTAGCGTAGCATCGCCAAATTAACAATAATCGCTTCCTGGGTATGGACAAATCAATGAATTCAAGTCATCAAAGAGGTTGTTACCTCTTCTGTGAATGAAAAATAAGTTGTAAGACATAAAGATGTTTATATTGCACATGACCGTTTATATACGGCCATTTAACCTGTCAAGAATCTTTATAACGAATTTATAATACAGAAAACTTCATTTACTAGAGATTAGAGAAAGATAAATTACAACAGCCATGTATAAAGTTTATATGAACGTCACGATTATCCAATAAAAGAAGACGTTACAAACTTGCAGTTTTATATAAAAAATGCATGCATAATGGCTATATGAAACTATTTATTGTTTTGGTGGAAGTATTTGTGTTCTGAAATCTGGAAAAGGCGTGATCCTCGGGAGCAATGTTCTGTTCTGTTATATGAACTTGTTAAATGGAAACAAAATTTAATAATCAGTAATCATAAAAGAAAGTTCTGATAATAAAAAGTCTCAAGGCTCGGGCTATGTAATATATTTCTTACATGAAAACTAATACAACTTTTGTAGAAATGTTTTATTTACTTACTTGCCAAGCAGTTTCAGTAAATGTCCAAAATCTCGTCCAAAATTTCACTAATGTGTGTATATTAACGCTGTAAACACATGAAATATTATATACAAGCTACTCTCTAACATCCTTTATTAATTAATGCACTAGGTAATAAGGATATGCAGAATAGAACAGAGTGGCAGACTTATTGTTCCAACTGCATAAAAATTACAGCTTCCGACAGGAATTGACATCGTTTGCCAAAGAGAAGTGTATGAACACATGTTATGCAAACATTACTACAGAGAGGAAACATATTAAGGTATAAATGAAATTTTGTAATACATGTATTATAAGCTTGTGTGTCAGTGGGCCTTGAAATAATAAATCTTTCAACACAAACTAGTGAGTCTTTTAAATGTTTGCCTTAAAGTAAAGCGTACCCTAAAAACGTAGTATGATGTCCTGTATAACACATTACACGTAGCATCCATTTATCTATTTAATTATATTTATGAATTTTTATGAGTTTGTTAAATTATATTTCTGATGCCTCGACTGATTATAATGCAAGTCCTTGATGTCTATATCTAGTCAACGTTCAGAGCCACTTTAGTTATATTACAGAATATGTGCTTTATCTTAACCCATTTATACTAGTGTCAGTAAAAGTAAGTATTTTATGTATTCAGTTATTTACAGTTACAGATACGCAAATCCATGCCTCTGAACGTCGGCTTTCATTTACATTTTGACGTGCATGACCGCCCAAGGTCAGTAAAGTAAGAGTATATCAAAGGGTCGTATAATAATTGCAAAACAAATCCTATAAAACAGTTAATCATTGCCAAAGAATTTCTATTTTACCTTAAAGTTTCAAAAAAAAATCACGTCACAAGAGCTGGTTGGTAATATGATGTTGGTTCATAAGGTTTATTATGGTGGCAGGGGAAACAAATAAAAAACAAAAAGCTGGTGTTAGTTTCCATACAGTGATTAAGAAATAAATCCGGGGATGCTGAAATGTACAAATTTAAACGGTAGCCGATAATGCACACAGTTAATAAAATATACATGCTCCAATATGGTTCTAACGATTATATCATTTTAAAACTGCAAAATGATTTATTTCAAGTTGTCATTTTCAGGCTTTATGTGCTACCTTGTAAAGTTGCTTAAATTTGTTTTTTTAATTACCATTGTAACTTATTGGCCTACCATTTGCCCATATATTTGTCCAAATTCTTTTCAATGCTCTGCTGGATGGAACGTTTTCGGCGATCCTGTGTGTCGGCATGTAAAACTTTGTTTTCATATCATACATTTGTTTGTCTGTTTGTTTGTTTGTTTAATTGGGTTTTACGTCACACAGACACATTATAGGTCATATGGCGACGTTCCAGCTTTCCTGGTGGAAGAAGAACTCAGGTGCCCTTCCGTGTATTATTTCAGGCACGAACGGGAACCTAAGTAGAACCAACGACGTTCCGTAAACTAGCTGGATAGCTTCCTCACATGAAAGAATCCAAAGTTCCTGTCGGGATTCGAACCCACAGCGGTGAGGGGCAAGTGGTTTGAAAGTCAACGACCATAACCACTCGGCCACGGACGCCCCATCATATAATACATGCATAAATGCACGCACGCAGACAAACAGACAGACAGGCATACATAAATTATATGTTTCTTTGTAAATACCAAGGAGGTAGTTATAATGTTGATTGATAAGAACATACTGATCCTTACCATATTCGATCAATTGTGACATTCATGATAAATACCGTAAGGAGAAGTTTATTACGTTTATGTCTAGAGAACTGTTGCGCTAATCTATCATAGACAGTTCATGGAGATGGATCCATGATATCTTGTTCTTACCAGCATCATTTTATCAATGTGATTCTTTTGATTCGTCCCGCGTTTGTTTCTAAATACATGTACATGTGTATTAGAAAAACTGGCATTAAAATATTGCGTTGTTTAGTTTATGTAGGCTACGCATTGTGTATAATCGTCAAAAATCATTAGTTTCTTCATGTATAGAAAAATAAAATACTGTTTTATTGTTCGTGATGAAAAACGTGTATCATAAACCTCATCCTATCTCTATCACGGAGGTGAATCCCATATGAATCACAAAATTGAGCAGCGTTAAAAATACAAATATGTGTGTGTATTATGTGCACTATAACACCATATGTGAAAGAGAAAATAGGTCATTCACAGGGTAAGCTTTCAATTTTTTTAACATTTAAGTAAAATTCAAAGCTTTTCTGAAGCAAATAGAAATGTGATTTTTACCCATCTGACTTTCCTCTATGGTAACCTATTGTTTGTTCGGATTTTCATGCAGTCTTCGTCGAGATATTCCTTCCGTTGTGGATTTAGATACATTAATTTAGATATATTATGAAAGCTAGCTACATGTAAACAAGATACGAAAAATCAATAAATAGAATGTTTAAATACATATTACTATTTATTTACACTTTTCTCAAAAATAATATTTTTTGTTTGGGTTATTCTAATTGTTCCCAAATGTTTTTCATATTGTTGTTTATTTATTTGTTGTTTGTTTTCTTGTCATATTACATGCACATTATATCATATGTATAGCAATGAACATATATGTTTATGCTATTACTCTTGAAAGTTAAAAGTGAAAATAGTTGAAAACTTACACCGTGACTTACCAATTTTCTTTCACATATGGTGTTATAGTGCACATCTGGATAAGCGGAAATGCACATATACTTTTACCGTTGCTCAATTGTGAGATCCTCCTGGGGTTCACCTGCCTGACTTAATTATTATGGTATCTTCATTATTTGTTGTTGTTGGGTTTTACGTCGAACCAACACAGATTAGGTCATACTGCGACTTTCCAGCTTTAGTGGTTTGAGGAAGACATAAGGCGCCCTTCCGTGCATTCCACATGAGTAGAGACACAGCATGGTTGGATTGAAAAGTGTTCTCACATGAAAAAAATCCAACGTCCTTAGCGGGATTCAAACCCACGGCGGTAGAAATCAAGATAGTTGTAATACATGCTAGTTTCATATTGATTATACATATTTACGATCAAACCAAAATGTTGGAGTGTTTTTTGGGTTTTTTTAATTTTAATTTACATATTTATTTTCTTTTCACAGACAAAGAAAATTTTCAAAAATGAATTTGTTTGAGGTTTTGGGGCTGAACTTTTAAATGAGTTTACATTGAGAGGTATAAAAACCTTAACGTGTATGATTATTTAATAAGTTGATAAAATAAATTATAGCTGACTATTTCAACACCACATCTGTGACATCTCCTCCGAAGGATAAATTTGAAGAAGGAATAGAAACGAATCATCACCTGGCTAAACTATTTCCAATAAAAAACATAAACCCATACCATTTCCAAACATTTAAAATACGTCAGAAAGTGAGAGTGATTTTACTGACTATTTTGAGGCTGTTGAATCAGAAGAAGGGTCACTAAGATATAGAAAGTTGACTTTTTGTAAAATGTAGAGGAGAAAACAGTATCATTTAAGCTATCATAGCCTTTGGGCTAGGACGGTAACAAATTTTTCATGCAGAAGAACAGTGTTGTATTTTGAGGTATTGTCCATTATATGAATCGAACTTTGTTCAGCCCTAGACTTGTCCTTTGCTTTTTTATGCGAAGAAGTTATATGCAGCTTGTTTATATTTCAAAATGTCGAGAGACAGGCCTGACTATTTCAAGATGCATGAAGGGGACGCAGATTCAGAACTAATCATACAAATATCGCCATAAAACAGAAAACGGCTAAAGTTGACAAAACATCTTTGTCCGTTTCCTCCTTGATAGAGAAATTGTAAGTGAAGACGAGAATGTGACCCAAACGAGAGCAGAGTTGGAAGATTTAGAAAATGAGGCAGCTCATTTAAAGAAAATTTAGGAACAAAAAAAGACTGAAAAGCAGCCCATTAAAAGTAAAACAAAGAAATCTGTTTAAACCCAGAACTATTACTAAATTGATATTGTTGAATTATTACTGTATGCTTGTAAGTCAACCAGTTTGCGTTACTGGTATAATTTGTGTATATAAGTATGTTTTTATAATTGGCCAAATTCCAAAATGCTGCTTGACATCTTATCATTCAAGAGGCTACCTACAGGGTATTTGCAAGTAAAAGAAAATTGCTAAAACATTAAAATTGTACATTTCTAGCACAAAATACATTATTTCTAATTCTTCGATACATAACATTATGGTTAAAGTAGTAATGTAAGTAAGATATCAGCCTTAAACGGTCCAGTAAGTAAAATAGTTAACCCCCTTCGGTTGAAAGACTCGAAAAATCTCAAGAAAGAGTTAAAAAGAAATTGGAAGAATAAGGCCTGATCATTTCAAGTAAATCTGAAGTGTGTTCGGAGTAATGATTCAGAATCCTGTTCTAATAGTGAAGGAAATTTGAAAGACTTTCAAAAAAGAAATAGAAAAAAAAAAAGAAATAAGCATTAAAACTTTTAAAGTATAGAAAAAGTTTTTTGTTTAGCATTTACTTTGTTATAAATCTATTTTATGAATTATTTGCTTATAGGTATTCACATATTTGTATGTTATAGATACAATGTAACTGGTCGTGGTACGGAATTACGGGGTGGTGAAATAAAAAAGGCAAAAATCGGGTCTGAAAAAAAATCTTTCTTATCTTCGGTTTAGTTCCGAAATTGAGGTGGTCTCAAATAGGTTTCTACTGTATTATTTTCTTATTTTACAGAAATGTGAAATGTTGTTATAATAGGAAATCCCATCACTAAATATATCCCTCCGATCGAGGGAGTCAAAATCCAGTCTTTTCCTGGTGCAATTATTGGCAGGTAAGTGTGTTTTGTTGGCCAAAATTTATTTATAAGACAAAAGTGTTATTGTTGTACATTTTCGCATAATAATATTAGTAATCGACATTCGCTCAATCTATAGGTTCAGATTTTGCGAATTAGTTTTCGTCCATTATTCCATAATAAGTGTTTCTTCTTTTCTCCCCCGACCGTTGGATCATTCTGTTACATACATTAAAATAAAAAAAATCATTATCTTTAAGACGTTTTTGGCATCAGATCTGAATTTTAAATTAATTAGACCTGTCCGTCAATTTTTTTTTACCAGGAGGCTATCCCCAAGTTTATATCAGACTGTCGAGTGTTCTGATGTTTTTTTCTCTTTTGCATCATAGCCAAAACTAAAAGCATGACCACACCCACCCAACCCCCTTTCCCCTCCCTCGTACAAATCAGATAGCCTCGTGTTTTGATGCTATTTCTATTACTTATACATGTATATGTAGACCATCTTTAAAAGCCTGATACACTATAAAACACATTTAAGAATATACATAATAATATTAGATAAGATTAAAGTTCTTTCTTTTATTTGTAGGATAGTAGGAAAATTTATATGTTTAGGAATCTTGTAATTTTCATCCCTAGAATTAATGCTAAAAAAACACTCTAATAGTAGAGTAACTCACTTCTCCAATATTTTGGTTTGTACAGAAACAGAACTGATCTTCGTTCTCAAACAGGATCTTTTGTTTGTCAATAATTACTTTTTACCACGACATCTCATATTACCACCATTAATTCCCATTGGCTTTTATTAATGTCAGTCATTGAATCAAAGAGCGTGACAATTGTGTATAGAATCGTCCTACAGCATGTATGAATCAAAGCACTGAAAGTTTAGTGTACTGGTAGAACGAGCGTTATGGAAATAATAAAATAGACAGGGAATACAGACTGTTTCAAATATGTAAAAAATGGCGAGATTGAGGACGAATATCACTTTATGCTTAAAATGTGCGAGATACAGAGTCATTAGAAAATGGTATATAAATGAATAGTACACACTTAGACCAAGTATGTTTAAGCTAATTGAACTGCTAAGATCTGTGAATCATAAGACAATGACAAATTTGGTGATGTGTATCAAATGTGCTCTTAAAATTCGAGAAAATATGCTACGACAAAATGACTTATCATAAACTCTAAACCATATATTCTATTGCCGATTATTTAAGGTGTTAATTTGTTTATCAACACATACCTTTTCATTTACGTGAATGATATTTATATTCATATTAATTCAATTATTTATTTGACATGATCTTTATATTCAATGTAATGCATGTATAGATGATAAACTATGTTTAAATCTAAAATCTAATAAACGATATATTCTGTTCTGTTATGTTCTGTTACTGACCGCATTAGTATGATTTGTTACAAGAAAAGCTTGTGAAAACGATTTTTAACGCTTTTTTTAGTTCAAATAGGAGTATATGGAACACCAGTTATAATAATACACATTTTATTTCATTAAGAACTTGGCAACATTATAAAAATGTTTACAATCCAAAATTTTCATTTTCGATTTAAAAATATTTTCAAAAGTATTGCATGCCAATAGTTGTGAATGACGAGATAGTAGTTGTGAATGACGAGATGGAAAACCTGCAATAAGTGAAAAGTTTATTGCTCAAGGAAAAACGGCTTGCCCCTGACTGGGTTTGAACACACGCGGGCAGCAATCCTTAGATTACTTGTCCGGCATGTTAACCACTCGGCCAAGCCGCCACACAAGTTATTATTGATAACCCTCGTTGGAAATTCAATGTCAGTTAATAAAAAATATTCAAGTAGTGATTAGCAATTAAATATAGATTGTATTATTTAAAGGTTTTGCAAATACAAGAATTGTCTAGTTTCTGATATATTGATGTTATTGTAGTAAATAAGATGCGAGAATTCGCAATAGGCATGAAATACTTCGAAACTATATTTCTTCTTTCCCTGTCAAACTTTTACCATTTTGTTCTAGTTAAGTGCGGTCCGCTATAAGGTTTTGGGGCTTTCTGTGTCTCAGTATTGTGTGATATTTCTTAACTATTAGCTCCATTATGATCAGTATATTTAAGACATGTTAATTTTATTGTTGGATATAGTTCTTTAGGTTTATGTCAGTTTTCACCCGTATATATTGATTATAACATGACTAGTGTAGGTTATTTTATTTTCATACATCCCCAAATTACAACGAGAGCAATATAATAAATGAAGTGATATTCTCTTAAAATGTATTGCATTAGGATCAAATTCCCATATTCTAAAATAATATGTAAACTTGATCAAGATATAATAATTGATTTTGAATGTAAATATGTGTATATTGATATTAAAAGTTATTATAGAAATAGCAGGTGCAATGTAAAAAATAAAATAAAAGAAAGTTTTCTAGTATTATTTGAGTGATTAAATCAATTTCAACCTGAAATATTATACCTCATTTGTATACGCCCTTCTATACTTAATATGACGTCATCCAGTCCAGAAATCGCATACAGACCGCTACCCAGTCCATAATTTTTATACAGACTGTTTAAACTCAACTTTCACGACGTGCGAATTTCACGAAGATATGTAATCTCGAAGCCACCGCAAGTGTAACTCGACAGTGACCTGACCGCTGGGTTTTTGTCAAAATTACCCAACTAAACGGCAGTTTATTCGAAATGAATGAATTTTTTTTTTGTATTGCGCATATAAATATGATCAAATTATATTATTATTTGTAATAACTGTTCAATGAAAACATTATATGAAACTATAAAGAACCGTTTTAATGATTTGTTAAATTCTCCATCCAAAATGAAAGTACACATGTAGAAACGGATGTATTCGTATGGAGTATTTTCATTGGTTGTGTGAAAACCTAAGACCAATGAAAATACTCCGTACAAAACAATAAGGAGGAGAGCACTCTGCAGAACAATTACTTGCATTTAGATTTGGAATTTGACATATCGGAAAACGGTTTGTTATACCTGGATGGAAATGTCATCATTTAGGCCAAACAAAAAACACACATTTTCTATCTATATCAATGTCATATTTTTGTGTGACTCTTTAGAATTTGCAATTGGGCATACATTGCCCTGACTCTGCAAAGCTCTTGTTTTGTATTCTATACCCTTCATTGCTCAAGACTTGTAAATCTTGCAGTGATACGGCACGCCGGCCTTGCCTTCGTTATTGTTCCGTATAACGAAATGTCTATTAAAACACTATAAATATGCTGGCTCGTGGGATTACGGTTTAGTACTGTCAACATGTGATAGAGCGATACAACCCATAGCAGACTCGTGCAATATTCCCTTAGTAAATGACAGTATCAGAATTAATGACACCTTTTATACAAATATATATATATATAAATGTATCGACATAGCGGAAAGTTGAGACATTTTCTCATAAAATCTATCTTATGCACTGCCAGTTTCTCTGTATCACTGACCAAGCTGTTAATACAGTATTAATATAACACAACAAAATAATAAATTCACGGGGAACATACCATCAATCATAATAAAAGAGATAAATACGGCATGAATTAGATTAGGATCATAATAGTGACAAAGTGATAATTACGTTTATCTGCAGCTTTTTGGCTGCTAAAATATTGTGACATTGACCAACAGTAAACATTTCCATGAAAACGTTCAGATGAAATAAGCTTTATAGAATGACGTGCAAAGTGATAAGTACAAGGACAGTTTTGCACAAGACACGGGCGGTTTTACACAAGTATATGATAGTTTTACACAAGACATTGACGATGGAAAGTTTTACACAAGGTAAACTATTTCCAATAAAAAAACATAAACCCATACCATTTCCAAACATTTAAAATACGTCAGAAAGTGAGAGTGATTTTACTGACTATTTTGAGGCTATTGAATCAGAAGAAGGGTCACTTAGATATAGAAAGTTGACTTTTTGTAAAATGTAGAGGAGAAAACAGTATCATTTAAGCTATCATAGCCTTTGGGCTAGGACGGTAACACATTTTTCATGCAGAAGAACAGTGTTGTATTTTGAGGTATTGTCCATTATATGAATCGAACTTTGTTCAGCCCTAGACTTGTCCTTTGCTTTTTTATGCGAAGAAGTTATATGCAGCTTGTTTATATTTCAAAATGTCGAGAGACAGGCCTGACTATTTCAAGATGCATGAAGGGGACGCAGATTCAGAACTAATCATACAAATATCGCCATAAAACAGAAAACGGCTAAAGTTGACAAAACATCTTTGTCCGTTTCCTCCTTGATAGAGAAATTGTAAGTGAAGACGAGAATGTGATCCAAATGAGAGCAGAGTTGGAAGATTTAGAAAAGGAGGCAGCTCATTTAAAGAAAATTTAGGAATAATATTTTCGCAGAAAATTAAACAAAAAAGACTGAAAAGCAGCCCATTAAAAGTAAAACAAAGAAATCTGTTTAAACCCAGAACTATTACTAAATTGATATTGTTGAATTATTACTGTATGCTTGTAAGTCAACCATTTTGCGTTACTGGTATAATTTGTGTATATAAGTATGTTCATGTTTATAATTGGCCATATTCCAAAATGCTGCTGACATCTTATCATTCAAGAGGCTACCTACAGGGTATTTGCAAGTAAAAGAAAATTGCTAAAACATTAAAATTGTACATTTCTAGCACAAAATACATTATTTCTAATTCTTCGATACATAACATTATGGTTAAAGTAGTAACCGGTAGGAAGTTAGCAGTAGCAGTGAGCAGTAGCAGTAGCAGTAGCAAATTTATAAAACGTGAAGTTGGCAGTAGCAGTAGGACAGCAGTAGCAGTAGCAAAATTATAAAACGTGAAATTGGCAGTAGCAGTAGCTCAGCAGTAGCAGTAGCAAAATTATAAAACGTGAAGTTGGCAGTAGCAGTAGCTCAGCAGTAGCAGTAGCAAAATTATAAAACGTGAAGTTGGCAGTAGCAGTAGCTCAGCAGTAGCAGTAGCAAAATTATAAAACGTGAAGTTGGCAGTAGCAGTAGCTCAGCAGTAGCAGTAGCAAAATTATAAAACGTGAAGTTGGCAGTAGCAGTAGCTCAGCAGTAGCAGTAGCAAATTTATAAAATGTGAAGTTTGGCAGTAGCAGTAGGACAGCAGTAGCAGTAGCAAAATTATAAAACGTGAAATTGGCAGTAGCAGTAGCTCAGCAGAAGCAGTAGCAAAATTATAAAACGTGAAGTTGGCAGTAGCAGTAGCTCAGCAGTAGCAGTAGCAAATTTATAAAACGTGAAGTTGGCAGTAGCAGTAGGACAGCAGTAGCAGTAGCAAATTTATAAAACGTGAGGTTGGCAGTAGCAGTAGGACAGCAGTAGCAGTAGCAAAATTATAAAACGTGAAATTGGCAGTAGCAGTAGGACAGCAGTAGCAGTAGCAAAATTATAAAACGTGAAGTTGGCAGTAGCAGTAGCTCAGCAGTAGCAGTAGCAAAATTATAAAACGTGAAGTTGGCAGTAGCAGTAGCTCAGCAGTAGCAGTAGGACAGCAGTAGCTTATTATTTTATATTTTTGTTGTTAAATGTTTTTATTTTATTACTATGTAAGATGTGCTTGCACTACTTTTGTTGTTAAATGTTTTTGTTTTATCACTGTGTAAGAATGCTGGCACTACTTTTCTTGTCAAATGTTTTTTGTTTAATTACAGTGTAAGAAGCGTTTGCACTACTTTTGTTGTTACATGTAAATGGTTTTACTGTGTAGACGAATTTTATATTTCTCTTAGATAGCCTTCAAAAAAGTAATTGCATGAAAAGTACCGTTGTTTTCTTGTTTTATATTTTATTTACAAACGTGTTTGTAGGCGCGTAAGTGGTACTAATGTTGTCCTTTGTTTTTGTTTTTCTTTATTTGCAGTGTTAGTAGCGCGTGTTCTACTACTGTTGTTAAATGTTTCTGCAATATCGACCCTACTGTGTCTTAGTTGTACGGAAGTGAATAACGTGGAAGATTGTCTTACGTTGAAAAAGTGTTTGTCAAATCAGGTAGGTGATATCGCATAGAAATATATTCATTCATTTTCAACATGCTCCAAGACGTTTATATTGCAAAGCCTTTTCGTACAAAGTGCAAAGATTTTTATTTTCTGTTTCTGTGAGATAAAAAGACTGTGACAGGCTTAATATAAAGTTGCTAGAACTTATTGCCCAACCCATTTGCTTTTAATTATATGCTTATCATTTTAAAAATTGATAGTATTTGATGCAATAAAATATATTCAAACTAAATGAAATGGCTATATATCGTATGTAAATAGAGACGGAAGTTCTTGGACACCGAAAATAATGGTTTGATCGCTAATAAGTCATCATGTATATTTTAGCCAAAGTAAGTCAATATTACACCCCAAACAAAATAATAAAAAAATAAAGATACATGTACTTTGAAGGATTAAAATAATCAAAAATGCAATGATTGTTGCTTCTGGTCGGCGTTAAGTATGTAATTATTGCAACGTTCCTTCCCTTTTCCTTATATCATAATCTATATTATATCGTATTGACATAAAGTTTCATCACTTATTATCGTGTATATTTTTGCTGCCTTACGATCAACTAACTTTCAATTTTGTTTTATTATTATTTTTTTATATTTCAGACTTGTTATTCAAACCGATTTCTTGGCAGTACTGGTAAACCTGTATATAATTTAGGCTGTATCGACGCTGTCGTGAGTTTTACAGAGACTTTTAAAAAGCTCTAAAAATAGAACATTTCACATTCTGACCCACAATGCTTTGTCATCGGCCCATAGCTATGTTAAATATCTATAAATAATAAATATTACTATAGTCATTTTGAGACTTTTATTATAGAGGGTTAGGAAGCGCTAAAAATAGATTTTTTTTCAAATCTAACACTGAATCCGTTGCGCGAGATTCATTGGCCCATGGCGTTGTTAAATATCCGCCATCTTCTTTAACATAACCTAATTTGTTTACATCTTTATCTATTACAGAAAGTAATTTACATGTACATCTTCTTGATATATATTATTCTTTTTTTTTTTACTCAATTTTGCAACTTATTTGGTTAGCACAATGAATTATAGATAGCAGGTCTGCGTACATGATTATCATATACATGTATCGGAAAAATTCTTGTGTCAAACGTGGTCTCGGAAAATCTTGCAAAAATGTGAACTTGCGTGATAATATCTTTGATACAGATTTTAATTGTATGACGTCATAGATTCCTTTCCATTTAAAAATAATTCTGTGACTTTTATTAATACGGCTGAGGAAATAACATGATTAATTGTCATTTTGTTGTTGCAATACAATCAAGTATATAAAGAACTCTTTCTGACAGAACATTGTTAAACGTATTTAAATGCTGTTAATGAAATTTTGAGTTGAATATAATGTTTTGGGCATCCTTTTAGCGTGTCTTTAAAACCGCTTTCAGAAAATAAATGTTTAACTAGGATTAACACATATATTAATAACATAAAATATCGTGTAATGTAGCATATATTTTAAGAATTATCTTACCTTTAACTTAATATAGGCATGCGGTCAAAATCCGCCTGGAAAAAGAGAAACCGGAAGTGAATACGATTTGACATCCTTTGACGCAGAAAGTAGTTCCGACCAAAAGCGTAGTGATCCATCATGTATGCAATGCTGTAACAATTTAAACGGATGTAATAAGAACTTATGTGGTTCAAGTAAATGCTTTTTTTATTATGTATGTAAAATAATGTAAATTGACCATCGTCATTTATTGAAAACGTATTCAAAAAAATAATGGAGAGTATTTTTTGTGCATTTAACTGTCGGAAATAAGATAAGGATTTTAGTTGTTCTTGTTACAAATAGAAAAAAATTAAGGGTGTTTAAATGCATGTCAATATCAAAGATATGGCGCACGCTATTATGACATAATTAAACTGTTTATTTCATTTGTTTTTATTTTTAAACCATTCTATTTATATTTATTTAAGACCCAGTCTGTTTGTATTTGTGCTAGAACCACTCTATTTGTTTTTATGCTAGAACTATATTCTATTTGCATTTGTTCTAGAACCATTCTATTTGTATTTGTGCTAGAACCATTCTATTTGTATTTGTGCTAGAACCATTCTGTTTATATTTGTTTAGGAACCGTTCTATTTGTTTTAGTCTTAGAATCGGTCTATTTGTATTTGTGCTGAAACCATTCTATTTGTATTTATTTAAGGACCATTCTATTTGTATTTGTGCTAGAACTGTTCTATTTGTATTTGTTCTAGAACCGTTCTATTTGTATTTGTACTAGAACCATTCTATTTGTATTTATTTAAGGACCATTCTATTTGTATTTGTACTAGAACCATTCTATTTGTATTTGTGCTAGGACCATTCTATTTGTATTTATTTAACTACCATTCTATTTGTATTTGTGCTAGAACCGTTCTATTTGTATTTGTTCTAGAACCGTTCTATTTGTATTTGTACTAGAACCATTCTATTTGTATTTATTTAAGGACCATTCTATTTGTATTTGTGCTAGAACCGTTCTATTTGTATTTGTTCTAGAACCGTTCTATTTGTATTTGTACTAGAACCATTCTATTTTTATTTGTGCTAGGACCATTCTATTTGTATTTATTTAAGAACCATTTTATTTGTATTTGTGCTAGAACCATTCTATTTGTATTTGTACTAGAACCATTCTATTTGTATTTGTTCTAGAATCATTCTATTTGTATTTGTACTAGAACCGTTCTATTTGTATTTGTACTAGAACCATTCTATATGTATTTGTACTAGAACCATTCTATTTGTATTTGTACAAGAACCATTCTATTTGTATTTGTACTAGAACCATTCTATTTGTATTTGTGCTAGAACCATTCTATTTGTATTTGTACTTGAACCATTCTATTTGTATTTGTACTAGAACCATTCTATTTTTTTTACTAGAACCATTCTATTTGTATTTGTACTAGAACCATTCTATTTTTATTTGTGCTAGAACCATTCTATTGGTATTTGTTCTAGAACCATTCTATTTGTATATATTTAAGGACCATTCTATTTGTATTTGTGCTAGAACCATTCTATTTGTACTTGTACTAGAACCATTCTATTTGTATTTGTACTAGAACCATTCTATTTTTTTTTACTAGAACCGTTCTATTTTTATTTGTGCTAGAACCATTCTATTTGTATTTGTACTAGAACCATTCTATTTGTATTTGTATTAGAACCATCAGACAATTTACAATGCATGATATGTAGAGATGTTCTTGAAACAAAATATTGTGACAAACTTACGACATGTGGACAAGATCAGGTTAGTCACTTTCATTTTTATTTTGCAACTCAAGCTTTGTTTCTGTGTAACGCTTTAATGACTGTGATTTAATAAAATAAAAGATTGTAATCATCATTATAATGTCACAGTAAATATTAGAAATAACAGTTATTGACTAGTTAGCCATTGAATATGATGTGATATTCACCGGCAGATGACATATTGACCGAGGCGACTACTGTTTGGACTAATGAAATTGCAGCCAAATGCATATTTTTATATCATATAATAACTTTTTTTAATTTAAAAAAACTGATAATACGAAATATGTACATTGATGATTATATATGAATACATTAGTCTGTTAATGTTTTAATGGCATATTAGCGAATACATGTACGGATAAAGCGTTATTGTTACAAAATATGTTTTCATTCTTTGAACTTTTTGCCATAACTTTCTTAAACTAAAAGAAGGAAAATTGACATATGTTACGGCTATTTTCCTTTTCGAATCGAGGAATATTTGTCTTTGAAATGTTGCCGATAATGACGTTTAGGTCACGTGGTATTGCTACACTGATATTGTAATTAAAGATTAATTCATACATTTCAGTTTTGCTTCGTACAGAGAACTGTTAACTCTGTTTCAATGACACCTCGGTACGAAATGGACTGTATCACACCGTATTACCGGCGGCAGTGATGGCAGATCACTGCAGTGATGGCAGATATCTGAAAATTACCGATCGGTACAGGTAGGTTATAAATTTGGTTGGTTTAATTATATATTACACAAATACGGCCCATATCATTGCTATAAAACTATTGTCCATTGAATGGAGATACTGTAAGGTAATTTTGGACTCGTTTTTTCCTGTTTTAAGACTATTTTGAGCAGGTTAAAAGTGAAAGCCTTGGAAAAAATCCGTGAAAATGTCTGTTTCTGTTCAAAATATCTCAAGTTTTAAGTAAATGGCAGGATTTCCTGTTATCAATATAGACGTTCATCCATTGGGGTCACGCAAGCCAAATATCTACCCCGTGAGTCTTTTCTTGAAAGTTTTACAGACGCTCAATCTTGTCCGGTCGAAGAAAAAATGCTGCCGTTGTAGGCAGATACATATTATAAATGCTGCCGTCGATGGCAGAAATACCACGAAAGTGGCTAACATTCTGACAGAAAATCAAGTTCAATCTTTTATCAATTCCTCTTTTCTTTGCGTCCTTTTAGTCGGAATTGAGACGTTAAACTATCATTTCTAATATTTTCTCAAGATAGAAAAGTTATTAATGCGGTGTGTGCATCGAAAAAAGCTTTTTAGCAACATGCAGTTACAATACAAAAAGTGATGATTTAGTACGACAAAATTTCACTATAAATAGAGAAATGAACATGAAAAACTTCATTTTTCTATATTCATGCATGTGTGCTTGATCTGTTGTGTCTGTCAGTTACATGCATACAATACTATATGTATCTTAAGATACATATAGTATTGTATGCATGTAACTGACAGACACAACAGATCAAGCACACATGCATGAATATAGAAAAATGAAGTTTTTCATGTTCATTTCTCTATTTATAGTGAAATTTTGTGGTACTAAATCATAACTTTTTGTATTGTAACTGCATGTTGCTAATAAGCTTTTTTTCGATGCACATACCGCATTAATGAAAAAAATCAAAAAATCTACAAAACAGCAATTTTTCTTCAAAATTATATGTGAGGCCATGTTTTTAACATGGAAAAAACGCGGTTTTTGGGTAATTTTGTTTTTTTTTTCATCATTTTCTGTTAACCCATTACCAGATATATACGACTTTCTACGCCTTTTTCACCCCCCCCCCTCCTTTTTTTGCTTTCTCAAATGGTGAAAAAATGCCTTATTTAGGCCCCCAAACACTTGTTTTTGTTTGATAAATGCTGTTTTAAAAAATTGACCACTTTTTCGGCGCGGCCCCCCCCCCCCCCATCCAAAAGATACATCAGGGGGTTGCCAGAAGGGGGATGTGCCCCCTTCTGTTTGGGGGGTTTGAAGGGGGGCTGAGTCCCCCTCATCGCCAAGAAAACTTTGGACTTGTGGGAGGCTAAAAATGGCCCCAGGTCGATCATAAGGTAACGTGTAACCAATGCTGAAAAGCCTTTGACTCTATCTCAATCCATTGAGAAGTGGCAGCACTTTGAAATCAATTTTGATGGAAAAAATCAACGCAAAATAGTGATTTTTGGCAATTTTGAGATGTCCCCTAGTTGCTATGGTAACAGGACATTTCAGACTGAACATGTTGTTACAAAGGCAATGGTCCAGTCAACATTTGTGCCAAGTTTGATTAGTATTGAAGCAGTTTTTATAGTTTTATAGCAACTTGAACTTGTAACGGGAGACCTTTCAATGAAAACAGCCATTTTTCACAAGATGCTCATGGGGTAATGGGTTAATAACTTTTCTATCTTGAGAAAATATTTGAAATGATAGTTTAACGTCTCAATTCTGACTAAAAGGACGCAAAGAAAAGAGGAATTGATAAAAGATTGAACTTGATTTTCTGTCAGAATGTTAACCACTTTCATGGTATTTCTGCCATCGACGGCAGCATTTATAATATGTATCTGCCTACAACGGCAGCATTTTTTCTTCGACCGGACAAGATTGGGCGTCTGTAAAACTTTCAAGAAAAGACTCACGGGGTAGATATTTGGCTTGCGTGACCCCAATGGATGAACGTCTATATTGATAACAGGAAATCCTGCCATTTACTTAAAACTCGAGATATTTTGAACAGAAAACAGACATTTTCACGGATTTTTCTAAGGCTTTCACTTTTAACCTGCTCAAAATAGTCTGAAAACAGGAAAAACGAGTCCAAAATTACCTTACAGTATCTCCATTCAATGGACAATAGTTTTATAGCAATGAAATGGGACGTATTTGTGTAATATAATTAAACCAACCAAATTTATAACCTACCTGTATCGATCGGTAATTTTCAGATATCTGCCATCACTGCAGTGATCTGCCATCACTGCCGCCGGTAATACGGTGTGTGTATGGGGTTCCAAGTAAGCGTTTTATACTTTTAATGTTGGTCAATCACCATTAAAAGCTAATCATATTTTATTTGAACATATTTAATTTGAAAAACAAAAGAAACATAAAACATGATTAAACAGTTACAATATGATAGTATGACCAAAAGTTTTTTTTCAAAATTAGTAAATGGTCTTCCCTTATGCAGCAAGTAACAAAAACATATTTTATAAAAATGGAAGTTCAATCTCTTGAAATAATCAATTCAGCTCACCTTGTCAATGAAAAATATAGTCAGTTCAGCTCAATTCTGATCAATTAAATTGAAATTAAATGATTTATTCATTTTATCTACAAACATTAATGATCCTCAACTTCTTCAAGCTATTAACATACACGTATCCATCCACTTTTTTTTATCGATTTATCAATTTGTAAGGAGCTAATTATTGTACTTTTTTGTATTGAAGCAATGTGATGCGTTATTAAGGGCAAGTAGACAAGACTGTGCCACGTGTTGTAATGGTACTGACTATTGTAACTATAACGCTTGTGATAACTGGACAGGTAAGATTGTTATATTGGTGAGATAACTGGACAGGTAAGATTGTTATATTGGTGAGATAACTGGACAGGTAAGATTGTTATATTGGTGAGATAACTGGACAGGTAAGATTGTTATATTGGTGAGATAACTGGACAGGTAAGATTGTTATATTGGTGTGATAACTGGACAGGTAAGATTGTTATATTGGTGAGATAACTGGACAGTTAAGATTGTTATATTGGTGAGATAACTGGACAGGTAAGATTGTTATATTGGTGAGATAACTGGACAGGTAAGATTGTTATATTGGTGTGATAACTGGACAGGTAAGATTGTTATATTGGTGTGATAACTGGACAGGTAAGATTGTTATATTGGTGAGATAACTGGACAGGTAAGATTGATATATTGGTGAGATAACTGGACAGGTAAGATTGTTATATTGGTGTGATAACTGGACAGGTAAGATTGTTATATTGGTGTGATAACTGGACAGGTAAGATTGTTATATTGGTGAGATAACTGGACAGGTAAGATTGTTATATTGGTGAGATAACTGGACAGGTAAGATGTAGTTTGCTGTTCGCTTACAAACCCTATTACAGGTAGAGAAACTGATAGCGAACAGCATGGATCCTGACCAGACTGCGCGGGTGCGCAGGCTGGTCTTGATCCATGCTGGTCGCAAACCCATTATTTTGGTTTTGTTGTGACGCAGCTCATTTATGTTTGGTATTTTGTCACAGTTTCTAAATAAAATACTCATTTGCCATATAGAGAAGCTATCTGTTGTTTATTTGTTTGCTTTTTAGCAATTGGTATATTTACATTGTATTAATATATAAGTATTTGTATGGAAGTCAAAATACTACTTTCTTTACATTTTTGCTACTTTTAAAACACATTACCGCACTTTATTCGGTTGTTTAACAAGTCACAACATGCTCTAAATACATAATTAAACACATGTTTAACATTTTAAAGATTTAATATAATTACGTTTTTCCGAGGCATAATGTGCCTTCAGATATTAGGTGAGTTTGTGCTTAAATAAAATTTGTTCACATTATTTAAAAAATAATTCCTTTCTTTATAAAAACGAGTCAAAGCATCCTTGCGTTTCTTTTAATCATTAATGTACATTAAATCATCAAATGTATAACAACGCTACAAAAAAGTATCGAAATGTTGTAAGAATAAGTTCGATTTTTATTCTAAGACTCAACAATGAAAAATATATTTTGAATCAATTGAAGACATTTACCTTTAAACAGGTTTATTTTCTTTTGCTACATTTTTATAAACAACAACAACTTTACATATAGGTACCTCCCAGGCAACCACAGTCAACAAACCAACAATGACGTCAGTAACACCCTCAACAACTGCTGCGTCTCATAGTACATCAACTTCCGGTCCAAACACTTCCGGTGCACAACTTGTCCTCGACGGACCTAATTCTAGCACGTATAAAAGTCGGGTAGAGCTGAAATGTATAAGTCTACCCACTGCTCAGCGTTACATATGGAAATATAATCACGTAACGTTATTAATGTTCTATCATTTTATAAAAAAAAATAACTTTGACTTTAACTTGGCAATTTCTAACAATGTTAGTGTTTTGTGTTTAAAATTTTAGCCGCGTCACGACAAAACCAACATAGTGCGTTTCCGACCAGCATGGATCCAGACCAGCCTGCGCATTCGCGCAGTCTGATCCGGATCCATGCTGTTCGCTATCAGTTTCTCTACTTGTTAAAAGCGAACAGCATGGATCCTGATCAGACTGCGCGGATGCGCAGGCTGGTCTGGATCCATGCTGGTCGCAAACCCATTATGTTGGTTTTGTCGTGACATGGCTCAAATTTTCATTGTTTCCTGTTATAAAGTTATTCGGCATACTTAAGGATGATTCGGGTTTACTCTCAGACGTTTGTCATAATTAAATCACTTGGGTTATATTTTTTCAAACGCCGCCATATAACATTTATCTACTGTTGGTGTGACGAAAATCTAAACACTCAAGGACATGTTTGATTCATTTCCTGCCATGTACCTTATAAAGATCTATTTATAGTTAAAGAAACATTGCAATGTATATTGTAATGTAATTTATTTTTAAAAATACACTTTTTATGCACTAACACAGTTGTTTGTAGGTATGAAATAACATTTAAATGCTTTCTGAATTTTTTCCCTTCTATAAACTTCAGTCTACGTCTCTACCATCCGGTGTCAGCATAGAAAAAGAAATAGTAATAAGTCCGCTTGCTGGAGAAGATAAACTTGTAATTGCCGAACTTGATGAGTCCAAGGTTGGCGTGTATTCTTGCGAAGCAATAATTAATGGCCAAACCATAGAAAAGACACATTTTATAGCCATAACAAAAGGTAAACTTACTTTATCAATATATTTTAACCAATGATCAAATTGTGCATAATATAATTTTAAAAATAATAAAGAACTTAGTCGATCTTTTATTATTTTGTAAAGTGTAATGTTAACGGATTTGTTTATTCATTTATTTCTTTAATTGATTATTTCTAGGATATTTCAATACATTTCTGTGATTACAATATTAAAATCAATGATGAGCATAGTATTTCTCAACTATAACAAGACAATCATTTGTTGATATATTACTAGAGAAACCGACGGCACATATTGTTAAAACGTTTATACCTCCGTACTTTGCTTTGGTTTGTACCACCACTGGGTATCCACCGCCACAGATCGGATGGACATTCGTTAAAGCTGGCTCTAGTGTAAGTTGTTTCATATCGAAACGAAAGCAGATAACTTATCTTACACTCCTTTGATAGATTGATAGATTTATTTCTTTTGTTTGTTTGTGTTTGTTTGTTTGTTTCATTTTACGCCTTTTCCTAACAGTATTTCAGTTATATAGGCGGGTAGTTTCCTAACCATCGTTCCTGGAGAGTTACACCAGTACTAGACTACCTTCCTCTGCGCTAAACCACCAAAGCATCTCCCGGGGATCGAACCCCCGCCAGAGAGTTAACTGGATAAGAGGTCATCGACTCTAACCCCTCGACCACGGAGGCGGTCTGATTTATTTCAATATTGTGTATTAACATGGTATAACAATAAAAACAAATATCAATATATAAGAAATGAAACCATGTCAAAAACATCATACCTAGGATAACACAAGAAAGAGAACTTAGTCTTTTCTTGTTGTCAGGCAAATTGTGCCACATAAATGCTTTAATGTTTTGTTGTTGTTTTTTTTTGTTGTTGTTTTTTTGGTGTCCTGTGATAGTTTTCAAAAAAAGTACATGTAACTCGTTTGCCAATTATCTGAACCATATTTTGCATCTGTTGCTTTACGGCAATTTGTACAGTTGTAGTGATTAAGTATTTTGTATGGAAGTCATAATACTAATTTGTTAACATTTTGCTACATTTATGACATATAAATGCAGGTTCAAAGCTACTTCTTTTCAAGTAATTAATAAGCATCTAAAATGTTCCAAAACCATTATTTCAACGTTATAAACGCAAGTTTGTCATTTGCTTTATTTATCTTTGTGGCATATATTGTGCCTTTAAATTACTTGTGTCAGATATTTTGGAAAATTTTCAGAACTTTTGAAAGAATTTGTTTTTGGTACCATAAAAAATGATCCATTTTCTGTCAAAAGCCCTGATTATCGGGAAACGCATGTAGAAAGTAAAATCCGTTCGTTTATAAACACAGTAAGGCAGGATTTGTACAAAACTATTGCCGAAGCGATTACTAGTAACATGTGTGATGCCACATTGTATCTATTTAACAGACAGGCTCAGTGGGACTTCCGGGCGATGCTGACGTCACACGTAAAGGGCTCGTCTCCATAGTAGCGGTCGATCACTATAAGTCGGCGTCTCATGACGGCTCCTGGTATTGTGCTGCCACCAACAGCCTTGGTGACGTCATAACTGAAACTGATATTCCCTAGGTTAAGGTACGTATCTAAACAATTTAACAATACTTTGAAGCAAAGCAGTTTTCTTCTTTTTAAACCTACATTTGTATATATAAAGACTTTTAGAATAGACTCAATCTCATTTTAACGAGTGATGAAAGCAACAACTTTACACACACTGATGAAAATTAGTACTGACTTATTTTATCAACTAAATAAAGCTTGGCCAGTTGTCAATAATGCACAGCGGGACACCTGGGATCACTCTTGAACAGTAGTGGGGCGGGAAATTGAGAAAATAGTGCAAATTGTGATACAAGCATGAAACTTTCAGGAAATCATCTTTAGACCATGTAGATTTCAAAAGTGAAGTGGGCCCAAAAATATCTCTGCTCATTCAAGATGGCCGCCATTTTCAAAATGGCCGCCATATAAATTTGACATACATTCTAGCTCATTCATTCCAATTTTTTGTACAGACCTTTAACTAACACCAAAATCATGCATATAGTTTTCCTTTTCAAAAATTTAAATCTCACAAAATTTTCTCTTCATACTTCTTCCAAATCCAAGATGGCGATCCAATATGGGCCGTCGATTTTTGTGAAAAACTGTTATACCATTTTTATAGTATAATTTTGGTGCACAATTATGTTTATTATGATAAAAAAAGTGTTTAAACATATCATGAGATAATCAAATTATATGTTAATCTCAATAAAAGTAAAACATTTTAAGTTTTGTCTAAAAATATCTTTAAAAAAGATCAAGAAAAATTCCAATTTTTTTCATATTTTTCAATTTGAATTTCTAAAGTAATTTACAAAGTTAAAAAAAGTTACTTTAATGTCTTAAACTGTATTTGACATTCTATTAATATCATGTGATTTATTGTAAAAAATGTAAGAAAAAGCATTAAATCTGTAGGTTTTATATTTTGTGAAAGTGGGTGGGGTAATTTTTATATGATAATTGTAAAAAGAAAAAACAACAGAAAATCTACATAGCTGAGTTCATTCTATTTCTTTGTCTTTTTACTTTTCTCATAAATTCTTATGCAAATGTTCCAACTTAAAAAGTACTTTTTATTGGTATGAAAGTATTTTGTCTTCCTTCGGGCCATTATGGTGGGTGAGCAAGAAGATGCACATTCAAACATGTGTATACCTTCAGTTATTAAATTTGGTTGCATGATAACTTCTCTTGTTTCAATATATTTGATATCAATATTGAATTGTTAATTGTAAAGACATATAAGAAGACAATAATCAACTAAACGTGCTTAAAATAGCAAACATGTACTTGAATTTTAGGTATAAAGGTAGTACATAAACGCATATTTTTTGACTCCACCACAATTTATATTTATATTAATATAAAGATGCGCTTAAAAAACCACAAAATGTATGTGATGTGAAACATATATATCAATGATAAAATGGCCTGGCCTGCATGCAACCGTTTTGAAAAAAGTTAAGATACAAACTAAGTGTACTAGTATTTCCTAAAGTACATCATTTATCTTTATTTTTTCTTTCAATAAGAGGGTAATGATGACCCTGAATCACTCACCTAAGATCATTGTTGCAAAAAAAACGGTAACAAGATCATTTTGGGAGTGTCAATTATGTCAATTATGTCATAACACACATGATTTGTGTCATAATTGAATCCGGTTGCTTTTAAAGAAACATGCTCAATATCTGCTTTCAATTTTTATTTCACACGAGAGGACTTTTATAACGCGTATCTATATACGAGTCCATATAAACTTAGTGACCTTTTGTGTTTGGTAAATTTGGACCATGTTGTCCATGATATATCATTATTATAACATAATTTTAATGATGATACAAGATTAATGTATAATAATGGCGTCGGATACTGTAGGTTAAGAGAAAAACAGATTTATTACCAGTAAGTTATTGTAAATTAAGTGATACCATTGCCAAAACCATTTTAGACTGCAGTAGCATCATACAAATTTATGCATGTTGTTATATCAGGTCTACATCCCAAATATCTTATTTCAAGTCAATGTAGTTTAACACTAGATGTTTTTAATGTGTTTTCCTATACAAAAAAAAAGGGTGAAAAACCCCCCCCCGCGAGGGGTGGCTCTATGAGCTTTGATTCATTAAATGTGTTAATAAAGAACCCAAGTGTGTGCTACATGCCAGCTTAGTACCTGTGCTCTATGCATTTTGATTTTTGAGAAGATTTTTTTCTATTGCATGTACACTTTATGATCCAAAATTGTTTTTATGTAACTTTTTAAAGAGGTGTTCTTTTACTTGGCAAGGTAATATTTTGACTATCTAAGCTCTAGGATTACAAGTTTTTGTTTGTTTTTGATTTTTTTTTTAACAACAACAAAACAACTTCAATGCGATTCCCTTCACAAGTCTTTAAAAAACTGTGTTCCTCGTGCGGGCCTTTAAATCATGTTCCTGTAGTCGTCCAAAATGGCTTTCTCTGTCAACTTAGTTTACATTGACTCATATATTTAAAATTTCTTTTCCAGAAACTATGTGCACAGAGAAGAGAAAATATATCATTAACATTGTGATGCTATATAAAGATTATAAACTATTGCGCATAGGCGTCAAAATCACTTTAGTTTACATGGACTTTTTTATTGGCAATATAGTTATATGAGTCTTTTTGTAGTTCTGAGAGCCTAGTTATTGGACATGCATTCTTTTCAAATAGTTTATAAAATCATGAACTGGTGAAAAAAAGATACTTACCATTATATGATTTTAGCATTTCTTTAGTATAAAAGAATTATATACCTTTTCACAGCATGTGGGTCTTAGGCGCGCGTGATCTAAGGGTCAACAATGCTTCTTGTTTAATGGGAAAAATAAAGTAGAATACATTTAGTTATATTCCAAATATAAGCTATGTTTGTACAATGTGGGTTCAAGCCGGTTTTATTGATACCTATTTTAAGCACACCCTAGTCATTAGATATGTAAATGATGTTATCAGTCGTATTTGTTTCTTTTGAAAATATCGATGTCTACATAAGTTATTAGAAAATGGACGGTACTAAATTCAATTATAACTTGCGTTACAAATGATGTGCAAAGTAAATCATGAACTTTGAATTCATTTCTGTTTACAAGCTTTTACGCAAGGACTAAAATTGCTGCAGGAAATAATTGTATTCATACAATAGACAAGCCATTTCACTACCCAGGTCCAGGCAATGATTTTATCTAACAGTATGGTTCGTTGATGAAAGATTCTTTCTGTACAATTCGATCAAATGTATTTAAGAATATTGAAACAACACTCTATATCATGCAAAACACATTTAAAAAACTGAATGTATACATATGATTGTATCTGCCATTTAAATGATATTTTAGTACACCCTTCTAGACCTGAAGGCAAAACAAAAAACCTTAATACCAATAAAATACTTTATACACGTGAATATTATGCTAAGAATTCTTAAAATACCCTTATTTTTTGTACTACAAATTGTCTGCATAAATTTACCCCACCCACTTTTAATAAGTATAAAAACCTTCACATTTTTGTTTGTTTTTGTGTTACAACTACTATACAATAAAAACATCAGTGTTGATTGCAATATCAAATACACTTTTAGAAACTATGTAACTTTTTGAAATTTTGTACATAGACCTAGAAAACCATGTTAGAGAAAAATGAAAAAAAATGGCACTTTTTCTTTTGATTTTTTAAAGATTTTTTTTGCCTACAAAAAAAAAACTAAAAACATGACTTACAATGTGGTTAACCTAAAATTTGATTTTTTTTCTAATATATTTCACAATTTTATATGGAAATACGCATACCGTGTGCAAAAAATTATACTGCAAAAAGAGATATATCAGTTTTCATTAAAATTGGCAGCCATATTGGACGCCATCTTGGATTCTGAAGAAAAATGCAAGAGAAATTGCTTAAAGATTTTTAAATTTTTGAAAGGGGAAACTATATTGCATGCTTTGGTGTAAGTTTCAGGTCTGTACAAAAAATTGGAATGAATGAGCTATTATGTACATCAAATTTAATATGGCGGCCATCTTGAAAATGGCGGCCATCTTGAATGAGCAGAGATATTTTTTGGGCCCACTTCACTTTTTGAAATCTACATGGTCTAAAGATGATTTCCTGAAAGTTTCATGCTTGTATCACAATTTGCACTATTTTGACAGCAGAGACCTTATTTCCCGCCCCACTACAGGCGCCCGCTCGTGCCTGGAAAAATGCACGGAGGGACAACCGGGATCTCTCTTATACAGGTGCCCTCTCGTGCCAGGAAAAATTGCACTTAGGGGGGCATCTGGGATCTCTCTTATACAGGTGCTTGCTAGTGCCTGGAAAATGCACTTTGGGGCACCTGAGATCTTCCATCACTAGTAAAGCCGGAATATCACCATGTGACTTTTAAATGAGTTATTGCGTTTGTTTTGATAAATTTATTTCTTTAGGTTATGATGTGGCAACTGCAATAGTATGACATTCTGAATACTTTTTTTTGTGTGTTTTAGGTTAAGTTCATCCGATACCTGCAAAGAAATTTAAAATTGTTACGTGTATTTTGTTCAGATAAAAAGTTCAGACCAGTTAAACTTTTGTTGTTTTATGTTTCCTTTTGTTTCTTTTCTTTTGAGATAGTTTTAAGTTTTTCTCATATCTACATAAAGGGAATAATACAATAAACTGATATCTAAAAAGAATGATTTGCCTTTCTTATCAAAAATAACCAGTTGATAAATAAAACTATCTTATATAATTCAGATACATGTATTTACTAAAACGAAATTTTATATTTGGAACACACGCAA
>NW_026857878.1:0-61903 GCF_026571515.1 Ruditapes philippinarum | reverse complement strand
TTTTAAGCTTATAAACCTCAGTGGAGTTCCTTTAATAGATAAATGTCATCATATTTTATATAGCCCATTATTTATTTTATCTATTTTATGTGAATTATATTGTATGATTTTTTTCTCTACTATATATTTTCAATTAAAAGTATGTAAGCATGTACCGAAAAATTATCAGATATTTTTAACCCTCCTATTTCATATTTTAAAAAAGTATTGATCGTCTTCAATTTATTAATAAGGCATTAATGTTGACTGTTTAAAAGTAAGGGAAATATTTTGCTCTATGACTATTCATCAAATAACTCCGAGCAACGATTCGAACATAATCCTTAGAAAATAAATCCATATAGAAAATAGTAGAATATTATCCGCAGAACGAACAGGTGCAATGCGTTTCGTCGGAGGTTTAAAAGATAGGGGAATTGTTCCTCTATGTCAACATACACTCTCTCTAACTCTCTCTGCATGTAAATTTGTTGCTGAAAAAGTGTATGTAGGTCGCCCCCATGAAAAAGGACATCTGGAATTTCCTTTTTTATTCTGGAACGCATTCATATTGTTTCAGTAACAAATACGTGACCGAAATATAAATTTAAAACATTTCCATGACCCAAATATACTACATAGTTACATTCTATTTCAATTTATTCAATGATGACATAATATGTTTGTAATATATAAATCAAAGGATGTTGTGAAATTACTATAATAAGATTCGTTGGCATAGTATGCTATTATCAAACCTATTGAATCCTTTATATGGTATAGTTTAACGTTAATTAAATAATAAATATGACCTATTGAAAAATATATATTTATTGTTTGCAAGGATATGATCATTTAAAAATCTGTTAAACATTTGTTGTAGTCTAATATTAATTTGTTTCTTAAATACTAAGATGATTTATTGTTTTAGTTGTTATTTTATTTGGTTTTAAATGGTTGAGTATTTGACTGGTTTAATCTGAAATAGAATTCCGTCATTTATGTTTACTTTTAGTTGTTAAAAGTCTGTCGTATTATAGATATTATCAATAACCCTGTTCCAGGAAGTAAAACCCATTTCTTACGTGTCTCTTTATTTCCTAAAGATATACATTGATCATTTTCAGTAAAATATTTTTATTGCAGAAATTTGTTGAAATCTATAAAATTCCTGCTGAACATATCTTATCTAATAAAAATGTAATCAGCGTTCCATATTTCATGTCAAGTAAGGTTGGTCCTTTCTTAAAAATACTGCCAGCTTTTTAAATGACACTAAATATTCATAGTGTGTTCATCTGTGGTGTGTAGGATTTAAAGCATGACATGTCTTCTTTATGTGAAGTCAAAACATGTTTATTATATTTTTAACAAAAGACTGTGTTACAGTAGCAATTATTTATATTTTCAAATATCAAATTTGAGCAGATTATAACTTTAAATTACGGAATATTAACACGCTAAAGATAATACATTGAAGGGTAAATGTGACACTAATAAATGTTTTTTTTTTGTCATACCTCTATCGGGAAGATCTTGATGATGCCCACATTATATTCTTTTAATATTTAATGTTTTTATATTATTTTTTTTTTAATTTTATATGTTCAAAACATTTGCCAAATTATAGTTTCTTATGCAGCACGTCTCCAGAAGATGACAGAAAAACTACCTTCTTTCTAATATTTCAAAATCTATCTTCAAAACATTGTCACTTTAAGAGGTTCATGTCTTAAAAACAAAATGCTCTACCGCAAACTGGATATACGTTATTTTATAACACCAAGGAATTCTTTTATTCCATTTTCTCTAGTACATGTACCAATGGTAGTACATGTACCACGTGACGGTACAGGACAATATCGCAACCCGTGATTCAGAACGTACGGAATCCTGTATCGCATCAAACATATAACTTGTAAACTTTTTGTTATTACTAAAATTTATTTTTGATAACATATATTATACATATGCTGACCGGCATACTGACTTTAACTTAAGCTATTTTAATTCGATTAGGGCCTTCTCATTAATGAACATTCCGGGCTTTTTTTCCGAATCATTATTGTGCTAAGTGACCATGTTAAATAAGTTATCTCTCCTATTTAAAGTGGCTACTGTGTATTATGCAAGCTGGAAACACAATACTTTGACCCTTTGTCAAAATTATTTCTTGAATAACAATGTCAGTAGAAATAAGTTACACATTAAACATATCAACTATACTAGTTTTTACAGTTTACTTGAATTGTATTTCATTTGTCTTCTTTTAGCCAGGTGAAGACAAGTGGCTGCAGTCCCTTGGAAGTTTGAGTTGACTTCTTGAATCTATATCAAATTTAGTGTCTGCAAATGTCACATTTAAATCATTCAAGATCTTGATTAATTTTAATTTCAAAGTTATTTAATGTGAAACTAGTTATTGTGTATTTGAAAAAAGATGAACCTGATTGATAAAATAATTTCATACATTGATAAAATAATTTCATACATAATTTTATACTATTTTCTTTATATGTTTTTGACTTGATCAATGCTTTATATTAAATAAGACGGTTAACAATACAGTAAATTGTATCTATTAAGACCACTAACGGGACTGACTTAAAGTGATCTTAATAGTGATCGGGTCTTAATATTGAATAAGCCACTGTTAGAATTTATGCTGTCCAATGTAACTAAATGTTTATGTACCAATACATGTCTCAGCATTTGATTTAGGTTTTTTTGTTATCTTTCCCTAGATTTTAAAGTTAAAAATCTAATTATACTAATCCTTTATTTCAATGATACGATATTTGATATACTAAGGAAGCAATAATTGTATTATGAGAATGCAAACTAAAATAAGACTGAGGTTTAACATTTTTCCAAAATATAAAGTACTCGTTTTGGTGCATAATTTCATTTATTCAATTTTAAAACATTAGAACAGAACTATAGATGAAACGTTATGACTTATCCATCAATTGCATATCCAAATAAAACACACTTTAAATATCGTTTGTTGCTAATAAGCGACTATTACCATTCTTGCCATCACCAAACAAATTAAGATGTTATTTCCCATCTGCTAATTACCGACAAAATTGTTTCTGACACCATTGCTGAAGACAGTTTATCAAAATCATTTATTGATCTGTTCTTGGACTATATAGTATTGGTGGAGCCTAAAAGCTTAAATGCTCAGAAGAAAAAGAAGGTAAAGATAAGGTAAATCTTAAAAAAAAATACTTACTTAATATGTATAAATATGTATATGTATAAATTAGGCTATTATTGCATGTCCGTAGTACAACACCTGAATATTAAGAATATAAAAATAGAGCATATACATGAATACATGTACCACATAATTTGTTTATATTAGCCTGTAGCATATAAAGAACTATTACACAATACTTCTTTTAAGTATTCACAAATTAACCTTCACAAAATTACATTCTTTACACAATAATTGTACCAGTGCATAACTTAATGTATAAGATAAGCTTCATTGACAAAAATTAAAGTACTGATCTCATATCTTGTTCAGTCGTTCTGCTACTTCTTGTACCTTTTCAATATTAGTGTTACTATTCTTTTCAACATACTGAAAAGAAAAATCACATTGTAATATATAGTAAATCAATTTATGCAGAAAGAATGTAACTTTTTTACTTATATTTTAAATCTGCTTTTAAGGTTAATGTAATTATATCACAACGTTACAGCAAAGCAAAGGCAATGATAAGCTGATGTTCCAAATTTATTTAGCAGAAAAATGAAAAACCGTAATTCAACATTTATTTAGTGTATACAACAATTGTATATTTAACGTGTATAATACATAAAACAGCAAATATCTTTTACTTTTTAACATTAAGTATTTGCGTTACGGATAAATTTTGTATTATTTTACAAACCTGATGACTAGTTTAGTTTCTAGAATATCATTAGTTCTGGTATTTAGTGGATATTCTTTCTTGCTTAAAATGTTAACGAAACAGCTGATCTGATAGAATATTTTTTAATTACTTGCTGACCAAATGCACTATTTCAACATATGAAATATCTGACAGTGAAGTATCAATTCTTAATATACATCAAATCTGCAAAAAATGTTTATCTTAACAATCCTGCATTTTTGTTCTTTAGTTTTAATTACTTGATAAATTATCCAAGACAAACATTTATGTAAAAAGGAACTTGGCAATAAACGATGATGTGAAACAGTTTAACCTTTGACTAGTGCTGTCGGTTTCTGCACTTGGAAGTCCCTCGCTTGTACCTTCTTCTACATTTCCAATATTATTGTTAGTTTTCTTTTCAGCAGGATCTATTTATATACAAAAGAAGTTTACTCTTTTTACTAAGATTTCTATGTGCTTTATGTCAAGGTAAAGAGTTCAAAACGTTATGTACAGCCAAAAACGATGATATAGCCTAATGTTCCAAATTTATTCAGCAGAATAAAGAAGAAATCTGTAATTCAACATAACTGGTCTAAAGAACAAGAGCCGGTTGAACCGGGTGAAGCTCCCCGAATAGGTTTTGTACACATGAAGGTATACCTCTTGTAGTGTCAGGGTTATGTCACAGCCAAAGTTCAAAGTGTAAAAACAACCCAAATGTTGTGCATGACACATTGTCTTAATATGGTGATCCTTTCTGTGAAATAGTTTTAAAATCCGACTTCAAATAATAAAGTTATGGACCGGACACGATTTTGCTGCAAGGTCATGCTGTGACCTTGACCTTCAAGGTAGCAACCTAAATGTTGCGCACGACATGTCGTCTCAATATGGTGATAATTTCTGTGAACATGTGTTAAAATCCGACTTCAAATTACAAAGTTATGGACCGGACACGAATTCGGGACGTACGGACAACCCGACGACTATATGCTCCCCCGAAATTTTCTGGGGAGCATAATAAAATTCGTGTATCCTATTTCAAAATATTTAAAGAAAGTATAACAACAAACATCTATAAGTATTGAGTGGAGCATGGCCGAGTGGTTAACGCGTCGGACTAGTAATCTAATGATTGCTAGCCGCGTGATTTCAAACCCCGTTAGGGTCAAGTTGTTTGTTTCCTTGAGCAAGAAACTTAATACTCATTGCTCAGTACTGTTAAGTTCCACGAACGGATTTGAAAGTGTGTCTATAAGCTTAAAGCTTCCAACACAATCGAACGATAAAATTCTGTATAAATCAAATATCTATGAATTTTAACACTTAAGTATTTGGCGTATTGATAAAATATTTATTTACTTACCTGGCGAGCCTTGTATATCTGGTTTAGTTCCAAAAGGAGCATCTGACATAGCAAGTTGTTTATTAATTCCCTCCGTTATTATATTTTCTTTGTTGCTTGAATAATAGCCAGAAAGTTAAATGTAATATTATAAAATTTAAATCAAATGTACTTCTTCATAATATAATATATCTGGTATTGTACTATTAAATCTTAAATTTAAAATAGTCATATCTGCAGTCAATGTTTAATTTTAACCAGGTTGCATTTAAGTTCTTTATTTTCATAATTAAATAAATACCAAGACATACATTAATGAAAAAATAAACACATGCATTTAAAATGATGTTATGAAACAGCGTTACCTTTGACGATTGTTTTCGGTATCTTCATTTGTAATTCTCTCGTCTTTACCTTCTTCTTCTACTTTTTCTTTTTCATTTTTAGAGTTGTTCTCAACAAGATCTATTCATATAAAAAAATGTTTTCCTTTCAAAATAAGAATTTTATGTCCTTTATGTAAAAGTAATCCAATCAAAAAGCAGCAAAAAACAACGATAATGCTGATGTTCCCAATTTATTACGCAGAATAAAGTAGAAAACTGTAATTCAACAAAGATGTAACTGGTTGAAAGAATAACATTTGTGTATCCTATTTCAAAACATTTAAAGAAAGTATACCAACAAGCAACTATGAGATTTTAACACTAAGTATTTAGCGTATCGATAAAAGTGCATTTATCTACCTGGTGAGTCTAGTGTATCTGGTTTAATTCCCAAAGAAGCAGCTGACATAGTTGGTTGTTTATCATTTACCTTCTTTATTGGATTTTCCTTGTTGCTTAAATGATAGTCAGAAAGGTAAACACTATTTATTGAATTTTATTTCATGTGTACTATTTCATATTAATATGTTATGTAAACGACATGTAAGTATCAATTTTAAATATCTTCACTTAATATCTACAGTAAGTATTTTATTTTAACCAGGTTTCATTTTTGTTCTTTATTTTAGTAATTTTATAAATTAATTATCCAAGATAAACATCTATGTAAAAAGGAATTTGGCAAAAAAACGATGATGTGAACTACTTTTACCTTTGACTAGGTCTATCAGTATCTGCATTTGGAACTTCCTCGTTTTTACCTTCTGATTCCTTTCCAATATTATTGTTAGTGTTCTTTTTAACAAAATCTTTTTAATAGAAAAAAGATCCCCCTTTTACTAAGATTCTTATGTGCTTCATGTCAATGTAAACAAACAAATACGTTAAAGCAAAAACGAAAATATAGCCTAATGTTCCAAATTTATTCAGCGGAATAAAGAAAAAAACTTTTATTCAACATAAATGGTTCAAAGAATAACAATTGTGTATCCTATTCCAAAATCTTTAAAGAAAGTATAACAACAAACATCTATGAAATTTTAACACTAAGTATATGGCGATTTGATAAAATATTCATTTACTTACCTGGTGAGCCTTGTGTATCTTGTTTCGTTCTCAATGAAACATCATTCATAACAAGTTGTTTATCAATTCCCTCCTTTATTGGAATTTTCTTGTTTCTTAAATAATAGCCAGAAAGTTAAATGTAATTTGAATGAACTTGACTCAAATATACTTCTTCATAAAATAATATATCTGACATTCTTGTATTCGTTCTCAAATTTAAAATAAGCATATATGCAGTAAATGTTTTATATTTAACAGGTTGCATTTGAGTTTTATATATATACACACAATATATTACAATAAAATGCAAAAAATATTTAATAAAAAGCTAGAAGCTTTTTTAGAAACTCTCTCCTTGAAATGAAACAGTAGTTATTAATGATAACATTCATATATAAACAAAATATTGTATGCTTGTAATTCTAAGAGTTCAATAATAATCCAAGTACAAAAATTATCAAAATGAAACTAAAGAAATTAAGATAAACATTAACTTAAAAACATTTATATACATTAAAAGAAAATTAAGCAAAAAAAAAAAAAGAAAAAAAGGGGGAACAATAAAATCGGTATAGAATTAGAGAGAGAGAGAGAGAGAGAGAGAGAGAGAGAGAGAGAGAGAGAGAGAGAGAGAGAGCTTAAGGTTGCTTACGGATTGTGCTGGCCTCTTTATGAGAATCTCTTTGTCTGTTGTATATAATAGTGAACATATTCAAAGACAAATTTTGGTAATTTGTGGGTTGTCCCTATCACCATATAAGACAAGAGAAAGTGTAAGGGTTGCATTTTCAAGTGCATTGATATGGTCAATTAGCTGTGTTCTTTGTGTTTCAACTAGTAAACATTTAAGAAAGTAGTGACTATGGGACTATTTATGATGTTTTTTGAGAATAGGTGCTCGTTTAGTGAACTGCAGTGAATTCTAAGGCGTGTGTGGTGGATTTGCAATTTTCTATCTCCATAGTAAAAATGAACTGGAACCTTCCTTATATCCTTGTGAAGTTTGGATTTACAATTGTTAAGAGTCGGTGCATTTCGCTCTTCAAGAGATAAAAGGTTGCAATCAGTAACTGTTTGAGGAACAAATGAAGAAGAAAATAGGCAAGTATTACATTGAAAGTTTCTTAGGTTGTCTGCATTTCTTAGGTTGTAGGCTGTGGTACTTCCGACATGGTTTGGAACAAATGTTGTAAGAAAAGAGGGTGATAGGTTATTTGACATTTTATAGAAAAGAGTTAATATGTGCTTCTTTCGTCGTTCCTTAAGAGGTTGGAAGCAGGTTTCTTCATACAGATTTTGGATAGACACAAGTTTAATACAACCAGAGATAATACGAAGAGCTTCAAGTTAGATTTTTTCGAGTTCTTGTTCGTCGTGATAAGACCAATTGTCCCAGGCAACATCCGAATATTCAAGTAAGGGTCTTATAAAGGCAGTGTAAATGATCTCCAAGGATTTTCGATCAAGCACAAATTTGAGACCTCTCATGATACTTATTCTCTGCCAAGATTTCGTTTTTATATTTTCCACATGCTCATGCCAAGATTCGTCACTTGAAAAGGTTACACCCAAATGCTTATGACATTTTACTTCTTCGATTGGGACATTGTTCATTTATAGTGGTGGATGAAAGAATGTAACTTTTTTACTTACATTTTAAATCTGCTTTTAAGGTTAATGTAATTATATCACAACGTTACAGCAAAGCAAAGGCAATGATAAGCTGATGTTCCAAATTTATTTAGCAGAAAAATGAAAAACCGTAATTCAACATTTATTTAGTGTATACAACAATTGTATATTTAACCTGTATAATACATAAAACAGCAAATATCTTTTACTTTTTAACATTAAGTATTTGCGTTACGGATAAATTTTGTATTATTTTACAAACCTGATGACTAGTTTAGTTTCTAGAATATCATTAGTTCTGGTATTTAGTGGATATTCTTTCTTGCTTAAAATGTTAACGAAACAGCTGATCTGATAGAATATTTTTTAATTAATTGCTGACCAAATGCACTATTTCAACATATGAAATATCTGACAGTGAAGTATCAATTCTTAATATACATCAAATCTGCAAAAAATGTTTATCTTAACAATCCTGCATTTTTGTTCTTTAGTTTTAATTACTTGATAAATTATCCAAGACAAACATTTATGTAAAAAAAACTTGGCAATAAACGATGATGTGAAACAGTTTAACCTTTGACTAGTGCTGTCGGTTTCTGCACTTGGAAGTCCCTCGCTTGTACCTTCTTCTACATTTCCAATATTATTGTTAGTTTTCTTTTCAGCAGGATCTATTTATATACAAAAGAAGTTTACTCTTTTTACTAAGATTTCTATGTGCTTTATGTCAAGGTAAAGAGTTCAAAACGTTATGTACAGCCAAAAACGATGATATAGCCTAATGTTCCAAATTTATTCAGCAGAATAAAGAAGAAATCTGTAATTCAACATAACTGGTCTAAAGAACAAGAGCCGGTTGAACCGGGTGAAGCTCCCCGAATAGGTTTTGTACACATGAAGGTATACCTCTTGTAGTGTCAGGGTTATGTCACAGCCAAAGTTCAAAGTGTAAAAACAACCCAAATGTTGTGCATGACACATTGTCTTAATATGGTGATCCTTTCTGTGAAATAGTTTTAAAATCCGACTTCAAATAATAAAGTTATGGACCGGACACGATTTTGCTGCAAGGTCATGCTGTGACCTTGACCTTCAAGGTAGCAACCTAAATGTTGCGCACGACATGTCGTCTCAATATGGTGATAATTTCTGTGAACATGTGTTAAAATCCGACTTCAAATTACAAAGTTATGGACCGGACACGAATTCGGGACGTACGGACAACCCGACGACTATATGCTCCCCCGAAATTTTCTGGGGAGCATAATAAAATTCGTGTATCCTATTTCAAAATATTTAAAGAAAGTATAACAACAAACATCTATAAGTATTGAGTGGAGGCATGGCCGAGTGGTTAACGCGTCGGACTAGTAATCTAATGATTGCTAGCCGCGTGATTTCAAACCCCGTTAGGGTCAAGTTGTTGTTTCCTTGAGCAAGAAACTTAATACTCATTGCTCAGTACTGTTAAGTTCCACGAACGGATTTGAAAGTGTGTCTATAAGCTTAAAGCTTCCAACACAATCGAACGATAAAATTCTGTATAAATCAAATATCTATGAATTTTAACACTTAAGTATTTGGCGTATTGATAAAATATTTATTTACTTACCTGGCGAGCCTTGTATATCTGGTTTAGTTCCAAAAGGAGCATCTGACATAGCAAGTTGTTTATTAATTCCCTCCGTTATTATATTTTCTTTGTTGCTTGAATAATAGCCAGAAAGTTAAATGTAATATTATAAAATTTAAATCAAATGTACTTCTTCATAAATATAATATATCTGGTATTGTACTATTAAATCTTAAATTTAAAATAGTCATATCTGCAGTCAATGTTTAATTTTAACCAGGTTGCATTTAAGTTCTTTATTTTCATAATTAAATAAATACCAAGACATACATTAATGAAAAAATAAACACATGCATTTAAAATGATGTTATGAAACAGCGTTACCTTTGACGATTGTTTTCGGTATCTTCATTTGTAATTCTCTCGTCTTTACCTTCTTCTTCTACTTTTTCTTTTTCATTTTTTAGAGTTGTTCTCAACAAGATCTATTCATATAAAAAAATGTTTTCCTTTCAAAATAAGAATTTTATGTCCTTTATGTAAAAGTAATCCAATCAAAAGCAGCAAAAAACAACGATAATGCTGATGTTCCCAATTTATTACGCAGAATAAAGTAGAAAACTGTAATTCAACAAAGATGTAACTGGTTGAAAGAATAACATTTGTGTATCCTATTTTCAAAACATTTAAAGAAAGTATACCAACAAGCAACTATGAGATTTTAACACTAAGTATTTAGCGTATCGATAAAAGTGCATTTATCTACCTGGTGAGTCTAGTGTATCTGGTTTAATTCCCAAAGAAGCAGCTGACATAGTTGGTTGTTTATCATTTACCTTTCTTTATTGGATTTTCCTTGTTTGCTTAAATGATAGTCAGAAAGGTAAACACTATTTATTGAATTTTATTTCATGTGTACTATTTTCATATTAAATATGTTATGTAAACGACATGTAAGTATCAATTTTAAATATCTCTTCACTTAATATCTACAGTTTAAGTATTTTATTTTAAACCAGGTTTCATTTTTGTTTCTTTATTTTAGTAATTTTATAAATTAATTATCCAAGATAAACATCTATGTAAAAAGGAATTTTTGGCAAAAAAACGATGATGTGAATCTACTTTTACCTTTGACTAGGTCTATCAGTATCTTGCATTTGGAACTTCCTCGTTTTTACCTTCTGATTCCTTTCCAATATTATTGTTAGTGTTCCCTTTTTAAACAAAAATCTAAATTTAATTAGAAAAAAGATCCCCCTTTTACTAAGATTCTTATGTGCTTCATGTCAATGTAAACAAACAAATACGTTAAAGCAAAAACGAAAATATAGCCTAATGTTCCAAATTTATTCAGCGGAATAAAGAAAAAAACTTTTATTCAACATAAATGGTTCAAAGAATAACAATTGTGTATCCTATTCCAAAATCTTTAAAGAAAGTATAACAACAAACATCTATGAAATTTTAACACTAAGTATATATGGCGATTTGATAAAATTATTCATTTACTTACCTGGTGAGCCTTGTGTATCTTGTTTCGTTCTCAATGAAACATCATTCATAACAAGTTGTTTATCAATTCCCTCCTTTATTGGAATTTTCTTGTTTCTTAAATAATAGCCAGAAAGTTAAATGTAATTTGAATGAACTTGACTCAAATATACTTCTTCATAAAATAATATATCTGACATTCTTGTATTCGTTCTCAAATTTAAAATAAGCATATATGCAGTAAATGTTTTATATTTAACAGGTTGCATTTGAGTTTTATATATATACACACAATATATTACAATAAAATGCAAAAAATATTTAATAAAAAGCTAGAAGCTTTTTTAGAAACTCTCTCCTTGAAATGAAACAGTAGTTATTAATGATAACATTCATATATAAACAAAATATTGTATGCTTGTAATTCTAAGAGTTCAATAATAATCCAAGTACAAAAATTATCAAAATGAAACTAAAGAAATTAAGATAAACATTAACTTAAAAACATTTATATACATTAAAAGAAAATTAAGCAAAAAAAAAAAAAAAGAAAAAAGGGGGAACAATAAAATCGGTATAGAATTAGTTAGAGAGAGAGAGAGAGAGAGAGAGAGAGAGAGAGAGAGAGAGAGAGAGAGAGCTTAAGGTTGCTTACGGATTGTGCTGGCCTCTTTATGAGAATCTCTTTGTCTGTTGTATATAATAGTGAACATATTCAAAGACAAATTTTGGGTAATTTGTGTGGGTTGTCCTATCACCATATAAGACAAGAGAAAGTGTAAGGGTTGCAATTTTCAAGTGCATTGATATGGTCAATTAGCTGTGTTCTTTGTGTTTCAACTAGTAAACATTGAAGAAAGTAGTGACTATGGGACTATTTATGATGTTTTTTGAGAATAGGTGCTCGTTTAGTGAACTGCAGTGAATTCTAAGGCGTGTGTGGTGGATTTGCAATTTTCTATCTCCATAGTAAAAAATGAACTGGAACCTTCCTTATATCCTTGTGAAGTTTGGATTTACAATTGTTAAGAGTCGGGTGGCATTTCGCTCTTCAAGAGATAAAAGGTTGCAATCAGTAACTGTTTGAGGAACAAATGAAGAAGAAAATAGGCAAGTATTACATTGAAAGTTTCTTAGGTTGTCTGCATTTCTTAGGTTGTAGGCTTGTGGTACTTCCGACATGGTTTGGAACAAATGTTGTAAGAAAAGAGGGTGATAGGTTATTTGACATTTTATAGAAAAAGAGTTAATATGTGCTTCTTTCGTCGTTCCTTAAGAGGTTGGAAGCAGGTTTCTTCATACAGATTTTGGATAGACACAGTTTAATACAACCAGAGATAATACGAAGAGCTTCAAGTTAGATTTTTTCGAGTTCTTGTTCGTCGTGATAAGGACCAATTGTCCCAGGCAACATCCGAATATTCAAGTAAGGGTCTTATAAAGGCAGTGTAAATGATCTCCAAGGATTTTCGATCAAGCACAAATTTGAGACCTCTCATGATACTTATTCTCTGCCAAGATTTCGTTTTTATATTTTCCACATGCTCATGCCAAGATTCGTCACTTGAAAAGGTTACACCCAAATGCTTATGACATTTTACTTCTTCGATTGGGACATTGTTCATTTATAGTGGTGGATGAAACGGTTTGTTTACCTTACAAGAATAATAAGAGACTCAGTTTTTGCTGGGATTAAATCGACAAGCCAGTCATTAGCCCATTTCGAAACTTTACACAGGTCAGAATTTAAGATATACGCAGATGCGTGTGGCTCATCGACAATAATGTAGAGACTAGTATCATCAGCAAAGAGTCGAATGGTTGAATTTATATCCTCAACAATGTCATTAATATATACAAAAACAGTAGAGGACAAAGAATAGAACCCTGTGGAACACCGGAACATATTGGTAGGACTTCGGAATACGTACCGGAAAGTACAACACGCTGACAGCGTCCAGAAAGATAATCCTGAAACCAGCTAAGAAGAACACCAGATAAGCCATTTACTTTAAGTTTATGAATGAGACCACGGTGCCAGACGCGGTCAAATGCTTTGGAAATATCGCAAAAGATAGCACGGACTATTTTTCCTTCGTCTAGAGCTTGACAAAATGTGTGATAGTTAGAAACTAGTTGATTGGTTGTTGAATCGTTCTTTATTAATCCAGATTGCAAACTTAAGGTGTTATGCAGTTATTAGATATGAAGAAATTAAAGACGTGTTTGTGAATTATACGTTCTAGCACTTTGCTGATTGTACTTAGTAAAGAGATCGGCCTATAATTAGAGGCAATAGTGGGATCGTTCTTCTTAAAAATAGCACAGACTTTTGCCAGTTTCCATTGAGATGGGACCTTACCAGTTTCTATTGATTTATTAAAAAGATGAGAAGGTGGTTGTGCCAATTGTTGAGATAGTTCTTTAAGTATTCTGTTGTTGATCATGTCGGGACCTGCTGCCTTTCCTAATGTTAATGACTTTAATGTATCTATTACTTCCTGCTGTGTGATAACTATTTTTTCCAACTGTGGTTTATTTGAATGTAAATGCATGTTTGGGATTATTTTAGTGGAATCATTTAGTAATATCTGTGAATGAAAAAATTTGTTAAGAAGGTTGGCTTTATCATATTCGGAGGTTAAAATGTTTCCATTATCTTCTAATATTTGTATACCCTTGTTTCTTGTCGAAGTTGATATATGTTTTAGAATTTTCCAGAAATCTGAAGGTGATAAATTTTCATTTTTAAGTTTGTTGCTGCTTTGCTTGTCTGAGTAACGTGGTTGTTTTATTTATTATCTGCCTGTAAAGTTGCCAGTGATGTGGAGTTTGTGTTTTTTGTGCTTTATCATATGCGCAATTACGTTTTCTGATTTGTTTCCTGAATTTATTATGCATCCATTGTGGTGATGATTGGCGGATTGTGACTATTTTGTTAGGTATATATTTAGCTGAAATGAGATTGATTGTGTCTGTTAATTGCTGTGTATAGATGTCTATGTCATCATTATGAATTGTATCCCATTGGAAAGAAAACATCTCCCTTCTCAAACCTACATAATCACCTTTATCATATAGCCATACTTTTCTTTTGAAATTTTGCGATGATGGTTTAGAGGAGTCAAGAATACAGAAAATAGGGCAGTGATATCTACAGACTTGATCAAGAAAGGGGTCAGCGACGCCAGATACAGAAACTCTGCAATTCATCGAGACTTAAAATAGATCTATAAGGGAGTTTGAAGAAACAGTATAATGTATTGGTTGTTGTATTACTTGAGTCAAATTGTATTGTGTTGCAATGCTATTGATTTTTGCTGCCGATGTATGTTTCTTGCATGTCTAAGTTGAAATCTCCAGTTATAACTATATCAGATATAGTTGTGTCAAAAGCGAGACCGATTGACATTTCTATATGAGAGAGCACAGAAGGGAAAGAATTCGGAGAACGATAGAAAGTACCATAAAGAAGTTTCTTATTTTTAGGAAAAATCTCCAACCAAATACATTCCACACCTTGAATCTCTAGGTCGTATCTTCGAATTGCAGGGATAGTGTTTTTAAAATAAACCAAAATACCTCCATGATTGTCCGTACCTCTGTCTTCGAAAAGGGGGAGAATAATTATGAAAATATAAGCAATCTGTATCAACAGCGGCGGACAGCCAGGTTTCTGTTATTGAGATAATATCAAACGGATCAAGTTCACCTTCCACGATATCCTTTTTCCTTTAGAAAACTTTGCACATTATAGTGCACACATGATAATGAGTGAGACAAGTCGGAAAGGAAAAGGAATGAGGAATTTGACATATATGATGTATCACCTGAAGAAGAAGAAGAAGAGTTAAGAGAGGCTGGTCCAGGGTTTTTGTGAACGTCATTACAGAGATAAAGAATGAGACCCATCTAACAGAGCATTTCAAAGTGAGTAAAATGTTAAACACCTTTTACTTTCTGCTGCTTTTTTTAAAACAGGCCCACCCACATCCTAAATCTATTTATGTCTATTTTCATTATGTTATGCCAGGAAAGTGCTTATGTAGGGATGAGGAAACCAATACAGCATCGCAACCGGACAAGTCAAGAGAAAGAAGAAATCAATGAAATAAGTAGAAAAATAATCCATAAGGATACATTTTGTACACTTTTTGAAAAAAAGAGAAAAAACTATAAAGCCTAGGTAAATAGATAACAACCATATATTCCAATATTTTTAGGTAGAGTACATCGCAAAATTAGTTTAGGTCATATAAAAAGTTTATTTTGTGTTAAATATATTTAGTTAAAGTACGTGTACAGGTATTTTGTTATTTTTTATTAATTTTGTTAAATATATTTTGTAAAACAAAACAAACGTGTACAAGTATAAGGGCAGTGTTTTTGTTACCTTTGATGATTGCTATCGTTTTCTGCATATGAAATTCCCTCATTATTAACTTCTTCTTTTACCTCTTTGATATCAATTGTAGAATTATTTTCAACAGGATCTATTCATATACAAACAATCCCTTTTTTGAGCAAGCATTTAATGTGCTTTATGTAAACGTAATCAAATCAAAACGTTACAGCAGAAACAATGACAAAACCTTATGTTCCAAATGTATTCAGCGGAAGAACGAAAAAAACAAACAGTAATCTTATACAACATTATTGTATAATACTGTAGCATCTGTGAATGCTATTTATTGTTTTAAAAGAAAATCAAAGAAAGTCAAAAGATTATCTATTATCTACTTAATTTAAACTTTTATATATGGTAAACAGAAGTTTTTATTTGCAAACCTGGTAAGGCTGCTAAAATAAGTTTTGTTTCTTAAAAATATCTTCCGTAGCTACTTGTCCGTTCATTTTATTTAATTTTCCCTTTGTTAATAAAACAATGTTAAGCATATACTGAATCTAAAGTTTAGATAAGCAAATACTGAATCTAAAGTTTAGATATGTATCTCCAATGTACTATTTATTCTAAATATGATATATTGATATATCAAACACTGTTATATCAATTTTATGTTTTAATAATATCGTCTGTAATAATTCGACATAACAAGAATAGTAACAAAACAAAAAAAGTATGAAAAAAAAAACAGTTCATTTTATTTCCGATTTTCTTTTTCTAAATTTTCTACATCTGATATAATTGTAAAATACATTAAAAAAAGACACTATTTTGATCTGATTTTATTGGACCTATCAATTATGAAAACATTATAGCAACCTTTTTAATATTCCATTCAACTTCGGTTCTGTCCGTATAAATTACGAGAATAAATTTGAACTATCTCATTGTTTATGTTTATGTTTTGGTCATATCCGCAATTACACAGTCGGTTGAGTGATTACCTTATATATGCTCTGTGGTTCATCCATACTTTTGCAATTGTTTTAAAACCCATTCTTTTTAAAGTATAATTTAATGAATAGGGCTTGCATAAACGTCTAAAGGAACATGGAACAACTTAGAAACACAGATTTGTCTGATTTGTTTGAAATTTTATGGCATTTAAAAGATATTTATTGATTTTTTTAATTCTTAAATCATGCTATTTAAAAATGTATGGTCTTTGCCAAAATATGTGCAAAACATATTTAAAAAGATAACAACTTAAAAAACAATCGTACCTTCAAATTGTTGGAAAATATCAATGAAAAAAAAAGATATACGCGGTATCGATCTTAAAACACGCTGGACATTTAGAAATTATAAACCGATAGTTTACCTTATTTCGCTATTACAATCAATATAAATATTTCATAGGTCTGGAACAAATTAAATTTCATCAAATCTTACTACGTACATCTCACGAAGTTACCGATCATTAATCGAAGTAATCCAAGATTTATATATTGTGTACATTGATCGTGTAGCCAGTATGCATTTGACAGGTTAATAAAATCAAACAATATCAATTGTAAATATTTACTTAGAGAATGGCAGTATTTTTTATCATTATTTTTCTATTTTGATAGATTAAACAAAATGTATAATAATGAAAAATATATTAAAGATATAAACCAATGTTACCAAGGAAATTGTGTTACCGGTAACAAGGATTATCTGTGTTATTGTTTAAAATTTCCTTTTTTCCACATTCTTCTGATGCCCTTCATTATTACTACTAAGTATTTCTTTGAAAAGGATGTACTTCGGTACCAAGATTGATTATAAATACTAAAGAAGAAACGAAACTTAGATCTAGATGGAATTTTTATTTATACTTCTCTACAAAAAAGAGAGTGTTAATTTATGCCTTCTATCTCCGACAACAGTAAAATACATATACGCTTAGTAATCCTGTATGCTGTGATCAAAGTGGTAAACCACACTCAGTGAAATTATATTTATGTACATAATTACGCAAATAAAACAATTTGCAAACATCGAAGAATATATACTGCAAATATTTGTGCATATTATATGTTATCATTAAAATATATGCATTCATTTCTTATTGTTAAATTTGACTTAAACTCTATATAAAATAATTTTTTATTACATCCCCATATTTTCATGGAATATTCATTTCGGTAATATCTTTATACATAATGCTTTTCGGAACCTACAATTTTTATACATCCTAATTTGAGCATCATATTTATGATCTTAAACTATACAATTGTGTTACAGGATCTTTGAAGTGACTAGAATAACAGTTATTTACTCAAAATTAACGTTGCTCATTTTGTCATTTAAAGAGTTCATTTTCAAACAGTGTTTGCAAGATTTTGTGTTGTGTTTTTCTAGAAACATTGTTCGTACATGTAGGAGGCTGTTTGTTTTCTTCATTGTGTTGCCTTTACTTGTTATGTAATGTATGTTTTGAAAGCATTCAAGATATAGAATTCTTTGGATGTAAATGGAATGAATAAAAATAAGATCTACGTTAGACTAAGAGTATCAGCCTTTGAATTTTATTTTATTTCCTGGATTCCAGCTTAACTTCAAATATAAGATTAATTACTCGCAAACCATTCTATGTTTAAGCAGGGCATATGTAGATGACGAAAGATGCCGTAAAAATTCTTGTGAAAGCAGTTGTGTTTTGCATTTAACGAAATATTTGAAAAAATAATCTAATGACGACACATTTGAGCGTTAAACTACTATTGTATTTGGATAAGATTCACTTAATTTTATGTCAACGTGATGAAAAGAAATTGCAGTTTGGTTAGTATGTTTGATAATGTAAACAATTTTTAAAAAGAAGACCAAAATAATTATTGCATTTATTATTATGCATAGTAATAAGCTTCCTACATAAAACTATCATGCCATTCTTTACTTTGAGTGCAGAATGTTTCACGTCGGTCGTTTAATATAAGCTTATGCAACAAGTAATGTACGAATATATATGAGTAAATAATGATTGATTTACTAAAATGGTTGATTTACCAAAATGTTTGATTTACTAAAAGTACAACTTACTTGTTACTATACATTTGATTTATTGAATATACTTAGCCTATGAATATATACATGTATATAATCCTCACATCACATGTAAACTTAAACAATTCAAAGCATGTTTCTTCTCAATTTCATTTATAAAATAAAAATGAAAATGTTTTGATATATCTGTAGCTTAGATATTAATGTTATAAATATAATTTACATGAGTGTCCTAATTAAAGTTATAAAAAATCACTTTTATTCAACAGATTGTGTAAACTTAAGTAATATTCTTTAAAATATATTAATAAGCAGGCGTTCTTGACACCTTTATTTCTTTCTCTTGAATAATGCAGACGGGTTAAGAACAAAAGAGAATTTTTTAAAGATATTCTTTGGTCATCCTCCGGATATTTTGACAAAAAGAAATTTACTAAAATATATGAAATTCTAACTTAAAATGTATCACTTGAATTAAAGAATAAACAAACTATGTATGAGAAGCTACTTTCCCTATTGACTTTTTTTAGAAAAGAAAATCTGCCCGTATAAACGTAATAATAATAATAATTGTACCTCTTTTGTTTTTTCCATGTCTCCTTCTGCCTGAAACATAAAAAGTTAATTATTATAGGAATTTGCATATGTGCTGCATGTTTTCGTCTTGAGTATGCCTTACATACATACATACATACATACATACATACATACATACATACATACATACATACATACATACAACATACATACATACATACATACATACATACATACACACACACATACAGACAGACAGACAGACAGACAGACATTTTTAAAAGGTATAATTCAATTGTACTAAATTTATGTGAAGAGAACTTACAATGAATGATACTTGCAACAGTTACTGCAATTAAACCCACTGTACATCCGCATGCAATCAGAATTATGGCAGTTGTACTGTTTGTTTGTTCCTCATCTAAAATGTATTCGGAAATTAAAAGTATAAATGAGATATGACTAATACTATTATAAATAGATGCATATGCAAATGACAAAGTATGTTGTTTTTTTAAATAAATAAGGAAGTTTAGTTTTCTTACAAAAAAAGCAAAAAAAGTAATTATACTAACAGGAAAAAAAAAATAAAAAATAAAAATATCATTAATCAGTGATTCGTTAATATTAAAAATTGTTACACATTCTAATATGAATAAAATTATATGTAACAATGTTTTGACGCTTAGTTTGAGGTATGCTTCATAACAATGTAAACGCTATATATCTGCTGCAAAAAATATATTTTAGAATTCTAAAAATTTATATTTAAAAATGCTTGTTTTAGATACATAAATTATGGTAGTTAACCGTCTTAAAAGCGAACGGCGCGTTCACGAAATCATAAACTGGAAGGGGAAAACCATATTTAGAACAAAAATATATGACATTCTGTTTATTTGCAACGTCTAAAAAAAGCTAGTCCAAGACCTCACATACTTACTGTTCATCACTAAAGTACCATACTAATGCGTTTTGCAAGTTTTATATATAAAACAATGATGTTTTTCTATAACAGACAAAAAAAGTAATATGCTGCTCGAAGAATTACGAAAGGAAATTGCAATTAATATGTTTTACAAAAATCCAGATTACGCCACGTCTTAGGCCGATTAAAACATTAAAATTAATGTTTGATTGATATAAAATTGTATACTGATTATATACTGTACGTTAGGTATAAACATATTGTTATAGCACTTACCAGAAATAACATACATTCTTTGGAAATTAGTCTTCACAGAATACGAAATGTTAGCCTCTTGAAATACTACTATGGACTGTATATAGTAATTCGATCCTCCTTCTGTTTTCGTAATTGACAATATGTTTCCACGTTTAACTGATTCACTACTTCCACAATCAGGATTATGTAAGCATGAAATAGTGTCTAATGACATCGTTTTAGTTTTGCCCGTGTACACCTTAACATCGCTAGACTTTTCCTAGTATATAAAAAGATTCTTGCAATGTTACAAACCACATATACAGCGACATTACATGAATAAAGCATCAAACAAATGCTTCACCGTACATAAAAAAATGAATTTCTTTAGAAGAAAAATAAATATTTATGGAAAACATATATTGTATGTGCTTGCAACGAATATTATAAAGTTTACTATGCAATACGATATATCAAATACCTTAAACCCATATCACTGTTCTTGACATGTTACTCTACATTACTACCTTGTTAACAGAATTGTTTCTGGTTATATATTTGGCTATTACGAGTCAGTTATCAAGAAAAGCTGATTAGATGTACAGCTAAGGTTCAGATAGGTGATTGTTGTAAAACAGACAAACGATAGACAGATCATAATCAAGAACTAAATAAAAATAATAATTCACTGGGATCATATTCCAGACAAATGAAAGTTTGGTTGTGTTACTTATGCATCCAGTAACAATTTTGATTTCATATCCTGTCGGACCGGATACTTCTTTAAACGAAACTGTATAATCTGAAAAAAATCAACATCATAATGGATGAATTACTGTGTTATAACATTTACATGTATATATTTTCTGCAGATTACCGAAATAAGTAACTTTCATTTAATAAACATTTGTCAGCGCCTCACGGTAATATACCTCTTTTCGGGTTGACAAGTCAACACTTAGCATCCGTTTTAAAAGTGATGTAAAAAGGAATTTCTAATTTTAAAGTGCTTTTAAATCTGACAACCACGTACAATTTGGGTGTGGGATACCTTAATATAAAAGAAAGATAGTCTATTGGACAATCCCAGCACGAGTATATCAATAAAACCTAATATTCGCTATGGAAAAAAGTACTTAAGCGTCCGTATTTGCAAGTTGAATTTAAGTTAGCTCAATTGTTCAAAATTTTAACTGTTAATCAGGCGACCCAGGTTCGATTCGCGGATGTTTCATGCCATTTTCGTTATGACTGATAATTAAGTTCTCTCTACGGCCATTTGCACTGTAAATCTGCTCTTGCAGTTAATTGCGGAGGTGAAGGCATTTTCTGCTGGTAAACGGCTTGACAAGATGCCCAGATCTGAACTGTGACTTGTGAATTTAAAGTGATTTCCCATTAAAACTTCACGCACATAAATACGAGTGAAAGAAAGCGGCGAAGCGTTTAAGAATCATATTTCTATATAATTATCTTACTTTAAAAAATTCCCTTTATGACACATAACACTGTTTCGTCATTGATTAAATATCGAGAGCGCCAATACTTCCTCGTTTGTTTTCTTTTTTGTTTTACATGAACTCTTTGTTGAATATCGATTAATATTTTCAATTGGAATGCGTTATTTATCCATTTAATTGGTTATTTATCCAGAGCGATCAAATACACTGTCATCTAATAAAATCAAGTGGCTTTATCATATTAATATTGTTGGCAATATAGTAATTCTAAACTGAATACTTAGTGTCGTTCTCTTTTATTATTTAATACACAATAGAGAATGCCTATGAAATGCCGGTGATTGTCTACAAAATACTTATCCTTCACGGCAATATACGTGCATGCATTAGTAATTAAGGTTAAAGAAAAACATAAACTGAGAAAAGAAAGTATTTTGTTTTGAATGTTATATCAACATTTCTCTCTTCACTACATTAATGTTTAATTCTTATAAATCTTATAAAGATGTGAAAACAACGTAATGATCACCGGTATAGAGCTTCGTATTGTCTTCGGTTAGATCATGAGATAATAATAGGAAAAATAAGATCTTTTACGTGCTTAGCTATATTTGAACGGCCCAAAACTAAACATGTAATTGAAATTTATAATAAAAGCATGACTAAAAAAAGTAGTCACAACAATTGGTTAACTCATTGATATATACCTTTGTAAATTAATATTACATTCTTGCGTGTTTTCCTTAATATAAACAAAGATTTTTGGACATTTTTCCAGTCCCGAAACAATCTTACAGAAACGTTGCTAACATAAATTTTATTTCTATTTAAATCTATTATAATTATTATGTAATTTTATTTAATGCTTTTCAGTGGATTATTGACTTATCCGTGTAAATTATATTTGATAATTTCACAGTGAAAATTATCAAAATATAATTTCACTCTTTTCAATGAAGAGATTACTTTTGTAAAGATTTTCCCCACGTGGTACCTCAATTTAATATTTCTGACAATTCTGACATTGTTAGGGCTGTTTAGAGAAAAGCAAAGCTGGGATTGATACAAAACTTTATTTTTAAAAGTAATAGAATGAAAAAAACTTACTTCAAACCATTCAAATTACCAATCACCAAATATCGTCTCTAAATTATTTGTTTCATTTTACAGTCTATAAAATATATTTCCTCCCATATCCATAACTGCTTTTGATGACATTCGAGCATATTTAGGTATCCTACGAGCAATAACTGCTTAATGCAATATAAAAACTTGAAAAGCAATGACAGCCATCAGCCCAAAGAATTAGTTCGTAAGGCAGTTTTCAACAACAGTTTTCCAATTTCCTAGCGGCTTTTTTGAATGCTTACACATCTGTCAACACTTATTTGTTGTCTGTAACAATCCTCAAATTAGTTTGTTTTCTTATAAAAAGATGTATGACTAACAAATCCAAATGATATGCCTCTGAATCAAACACAATTATAGTCCTCCTGGGAAATATATAACTTTAAAAAATGGCGGCCGCTTATATTACACAAAGCTTGGTATAATATAATTCGCCGTACGTAACGGCAAAAGATCGGGTGTTGTGACTTTTTTCTACTAGAATTGTTTGCTTTAATTAATAAAACAAGCGACCATTCATATTTTTTTAATACAATACATAATATCATCGCAAATTTAACGTGGATTGTCGAACTTATTTTTCAGCTCTTCTTCTTGTAATTTATAAGAAATTTGACTAAAATGAGGTAACCAGTGGGGAAAACAGATTTTATTATTAAAGTCAATATTAAGGAAATTTCATTTAAACGTTTTATAAGCATAAAATAAAAAGAAATTTTGTTTGTTTGTTGTGTTAGATGATTTTTTTTCATCTCGTGAACTTTAAAAAAAGTATTCTCACTCGTGGCTAAGCCCCTCGTGATAATATTGTTTTTAAAGCTAACTCGATGAAATAAAATGTCATGTTACACACAAACAAGCAAATATCCTCTATATTTTTTCATTGTAATGCAATTACCTTTAATATTCTGTGTTATCTCTTTGTCGTTTGTAGATGTTCCATTACTGCATTTTATAACATTCCAAGTGTCTTTTCGCTTGATATCATAAAATGTTAAATTGAATATCCCAGCTGTTGTGTTGTAAATAAAGTCGGCATTCGAAGGCATTGCTTGAAATTGTGTACAAAATAGTCCAGCACATGTTGCAACTCTGATATCATCTATCAGGAAAAACATCAACGTGAATGACTTTATCAGACATGTATATGTAACTGTGGAATTGCAAATAGTTATTGTGCTTCCATTTACTATACTCGATGTTGTTAATTGAACATTTGCAACTGGAACGAAATACACATAATGACATTTTAACAATTGAAAATAACATTAAAATATTAAAATATACAATCATGTTACATTGAACATTTTTAATCGAAGGACACATAGTGTCCATATTTCTCCAAGAAAAAAAAATCGAAAACTTACTATCATGGCAAAAATAAAAAGAATAAAAAACATTAACCTGAAACAGAGATGAAAACTCCGGAGAGCAGAATGATATTCGGTATGTCTTTCAGCATTGCTATCTTGCCAAATAGACCTAAAATAAAACCAAATACAAAATAAATAAATACTTAGCTGCATTGTATCAAAAGTTAATTTTTACTTAGACAGTTAAAACATTCAAGAACATTTTCATACACATCATACGGAAGAAAGTGAAAGTTGTAATAGCTCTAACATTTTAAAAAAGTAACGCTAAAAATATTATAAAACTTCGCGATTTTTCCGGTCTAAAATCAGTTTTACTTCATGTAAAATTTACATGGAAGAACTGAATGAGAGTTTTCAATAGTCATTTTAAAATAACAAAATGAAATATGTGAATTTCATGGCCATTGTAATGTTACAGGTACTAAAATTGTTAAATATAATGTAAATAAAACCCTGAAACAGTATTTTGACTTGTATTTGATTTCCGTCAAATATATTATTAAACTATATATTTAGCATCTTGGTAGCTGTTATAAGACTGTGTAGCTGTAGGCCGTAACTTAGTGTGTAGAATGTCGTTTCAGGTAACATTGTATTTATATATCTTTCTAACTGTGCACTTTTATTATTATGAATATTTGACTGTATCGAAGAGTACAATATCGATGAGACTACCTTGTAATAATTGTTTTATATATATATAAATATATATCAATATTATATTCCAATATTATGACCGTCGTTAGTCCAGCTTATGACCCTTAATCCTCAGTCGACAAACTCATAAGCTTAACCTACAGAATAATTAATAGATATATGAGAACCCATACTGTAACAAAAATGTAATGGATGGTTCTCATCATTCTAAGATAGTTCTTAACCAAAATGAAAAAGAGAGTTCTTGCCGTTTCTTTTTAAATAAATGTAAAGGATAGTTCTAAAACAAAATTCACAGGATAGTTCTCTAACTTTCTAGTTATAATGCTCATATATTTAAGTATTGTTTAACAATATTTCCTCCCACAAACAAATCTAACACTGAATTTATATAACAATAAGTTTTCTAGTAAACACTTTATTATTTCCGAGTCTGATTTGTTGAATAGTTGTTCAAATAGCAAAAATAATACCAGAGCTTATCACCTAAATTTACATGTATGATGTTGTACAAGTTTCATATATATTTGTAGGTTATTATACATTTTACTGTACAATACGGGAATATATTTAAACGAGTACACAGCTTGAAAAGTCATATGTGACGAACCGATAGGCGAGTCCAAATATATTCCGTATTGTACAGTAAAATGTATAATAACTCTTTTCTTATATATCTTTCGTTTATGTCATCATCATCATCACCCCCAACAAAACCACGACCAATATCATCATCCATACAACCACTATTATCATCAACAAAACCACTAGCACTATCAACAACACCATCAATATAACCACCAACACCACAACCACTACCACATCATCAATAATATCCCTGTGAGTCTGCAAACCCTGTCAAAAAAATTTAAGAAGAAAAGGTAATAATTCATGAATGGTTTTGTTGTATACATCCATAAGTTTAGGATTTGACTGATACAACGAATACTTTTTAGACGTTACAGTATTTATTGATTTATCGTTTACTGTGAGTTCAAGATAATGACAGTTAAAATTGCCTAAACAAATTATACATTGTAACAGCTTACATTTATCATTAATATCGGTTTAATAATCATCAAAATTATATAACAGTAAATCCGAAAAATATCACATTGACCCCCCTTATCTCTATTATTTATTGATATTAGTATAACGCTAACATTTAGCGCGTCTGAACGCTATGTTTATATATAGCAAATGACGTCACGTCAAAATATATGCACGGTCGTTCAGTGCACATGTACTCAAACGTCCAATATGAAAATAATATTATGTTTTAAATGAGATAGACTTTGTGTTCTTTCTCTGCTTTTTAAGGTTTTCAGTATGTAGTTGGATATGTTAAATTGTACAATTAGAAGTTAATTTTAAAAATACGTTATTTCTGTTTCAATTGCTTCATAAAATAAGTAATAAGTTATAGAGGATATCTGATAACTGTAATCATTGGTTGCAAACTTGTTAAGTAAATTTTCATAAAAACATAGGCATAAGCTATAAAGCAAATGGTAAGTGGAAAATTTTTCATTTTCGATGATCCTTATAAATTACATGCATTTACGACTAGTGAACTATATAGCTAAAGATTTATAACCATTGAGATAAACGGGCTTGCTTCTTTTCGATAAAACAATACGACACTTGTGTTGTATGTTTTATTCAATACTTGAATTGCCCATGTATCATGCGTTGTATGTTTATTCAATACTTGAATTGTCCATGCATCTTGTGTTGTATGTTTCTTCAATACTTGAATTGTCCATGCATCTTGTGTTGTATGTTTCTTCAATACTTGAATTGTCCATGCATCTTGTGTTGTATGTTTCTTCAATACTTGAATTGTCCATGCATCTTGTGTTGTATGTTTCTTCAATACTTGAATTGTCCATGTGCCCTGTGTTGTATGTTTCTTCAATACTTGAATTGTCCATGTGCCCTGTGTTGTATGTTTCTTCAATACTTGAATTGTTCATGCATCTTGTGTTGTATGTTTCTTCAATACTTGAATTGTCCATGCATCTTGTGTTGTATGTTTCTTCAATACTTGAATTGTCCATGCATCTTGTGTTGTATGTTTCTTCAATACTTGAATTGTCCATGCATCTTGTGTTGTATGTTTCTTCAATACTTGAATTGTCCATGCATCTTGTGTTGTATGTTTCTTCAATACTTGAATTGTCCATGCATCTTGTGTTGTATGTTTCTTCAATACTTGAATTGTCCATGCATCTTGTGTTGTATGTTTCTTCAATACTTGAATTGTCCATGTATCTTGTGTTGTATGTTTCTTCAATACTTGAATTGTCCATGTGCCCTGTGTTGTATGTTTCTTCAATACTTTAATTGTCCATGTATCTTGTTAGACATTTTAATTATTCCAGAGTGACATCCTATACATTACAATTCAAAATACGAAAGGAAAATAGGTAAAAGAACAAATAAACTCAGTTTATATCTAAGTGATAGTGAAAGCAATGTTCTGTCTTTGACATTGATTTACCCAATTGAAAGCGGTAAGGTCACTTTTTAATAATAAGTCCTTACTTTCACTGTCACGTTTAATGTACTTGAATTAAAACTGTGTCAGACATTTGCAAGGGACATCCATGAAAAATACATGCTACTTACTTTTAGGTAGTCATTTATTTATTTATCTATTGATCTATTTATTCACTTATTTTGCTAAATGTATTCCTAAACAAGTTATTGATATTCTTTTTATTTCATAAAAGATAATTTTGAAGTGTGCCAAACTTGAATACTATTTAAACTGATATCATATAAAACCGTGGAACACAATATCTGACAAAGATTGATATACTATGAGTACACGACAACTGGGTAATAAAGGTTGAATAAGAACTTCATGATATTTAACCGTTTAATATTTTCGAAATGTGCAGTACTAGCAACGAGAAATTATCTACCGTTTAATGTTTTTAACTATTTATTTGTAAACTGTTATTTTTGTTTGTGTGTCCTCTGTATTGTTCAACAATATTGACCTGGCACCTCAGTAATTTTCGTAAAGGTCACTGGATAAACACTGTTATCTAACGAATGTATTTGTTAGCTTCACACGTCAATGAGTTGTGGTGTATTGGTATAGATGCCGGACTTCTGATCTGAAGGTCTCTGGTTCGATACTTAACCAACATCACGTTATGAAAATGCACATTTTTTAAATTTTATTTTGGAATTTACTTGCATGGATCAATTTGAAATCGTTTTACTACATTTGGTTTTAGGAAACCTTTTAAGAAGTTTTTTTACACAGTTATATTTTCTTTTTCATTACATCATCTTTTATTATAATACAAATTAAAAATATAACAAAAATAGAATTAACACAAAAAAATAAAATAAAAGACATTGAAGAAATAGAACCATGATTCGAACCTACGGGATTACTTCTATATATTTTTGAAGTGAAGGCTAAGAGGGATTTTTTAATTGGAAATGGCTAGCCGTACGGGCCCGTACGGCTAGCCAAAAGTTCTAGCCGTACGTGAGTCACGTACGACTAGCCAGGACACACTGTATTGGCTAGCCGTACGGCACTTTTCAAAAATATATGGAAGGCGAAAGTGCATATGTTAATTATGACTTTAAGCGAGGATTTTAGTCAAGAATGTTTACTTTTTAGAGATTAATCGACGTGTTGGCTACAGTAAAGAATGTACTTTGTCATCTGAAGGCGACGAGAAAAAATAGCGTTTGGTTGCAGTTAAATAACATCAATTGAATTAGTTTACAAAATTTTGGTAATAATCCTTTTTTGTTTCATTAAGTTCAATTTTTAAATTAAAAAAACAAAACAAAAAAAAACACCGAAAATAATTGTTGTTGGGCTCTGATAATTGCGTCAATTACCGACGGTATAGATGTTTGTCCATCATTAAGGAAAGTTTGCATTATTAAACTATTTCTCCTTTTCACCGTTTTTTTTAATAATCTTTTTATTTGTTTATTTATTCCCCTCCGATCATAATTTATTCGATCCATGTGCTTAATTAACAGATTTAACAATTCATCTTTCATAAAAATCATAAGCATGAAAATTAAGGACGTTAATTATAACATGCAACTTTGACACTTAATTTTATTAAGATAGATTATACAATGCTTACTCGTATTTATTAATTTTTTTGCAAAATTGCGAACATCTTTAAATATTAAAGTGAACTCACTAGGACAAATGCGGAGATTTGATTAAAATCGTTGTTTAAAGACACAAAATAGCATATGCATTTTCGACTTCCATCTAATTTTGAAAAGTGCCGTACGGCTAGCAATTACAGTGTGTCCAGGCTAGTCGTACGTGACTCACGTACGGCTAGAACTTTTGACTAGCCGTACGGGCCCGTACGGCTAGCCACTTCCTTTTTAATTTAGACCATTTAAAACCTGCTTATCTAGATTCATATCGATTTACAAGTAGATTGTAACGTTTACGGAATGTACCGACTACAGGGTCAAATGCAAGAGTGCCAGGTCAATGTTGTTGGACAATACGAATTTATTTGTTTTTAAACTTCAAGTTTTAAGACAATCTCGAATCCGTTTGTTGAAACAAGGATTGCTCCGAAATGGATGTAAAATTTCTTGGTCATGAAAACCATTGTTTGCCACTGTAGGGATTTAACCCTTCTGTCGAGCAATCTTTATGTTACTTGTCTGAACCACTTGTCCACACCGCCAAATTGAGCCGAAGTGGCCTGTCACTATTGAATCCGTTTTTAAATACGCAATGATAGCTAGCAAAGCGGTTGAAATAATAAAAGATAACCGCGCCGAAGAACAAGAAATAGGTTACCGCTCTGATCTGTAGTAATATGATTATAGCATACAGCTTTAGAATTACACTACCAAAATTTTAAAGGAATATCTTACCTTTGCAAACGTAAATAAATCACCTCTTTTAACAAATCATTTCCAACTAAGTCCAAATAATTATTTTGATTTTTGATATAGCGTTGATACTGTACAAGATGATTTCAACATTACCATATACTGGCAATATCTTTTTATCTCCCATGGAAGTTTAAAACACAAATAGCTGTAACTATACGTGTTCGTATTTTCTACCTGTAAAGTTTTATAGTATGAAATCAATGTCTGTGTTTATCATTTCAAGGTTTAAGTGTTGACTGAAATATGAAAATATATTTAATCAAATTATGCGTAAGAACGCAAAAAGGACAAGCTTAAATAGACACTATGAATATAGTCTCTTCATGTAAGGTCAATGTGTTATCTTCATAAACGGCCCTCTTAAACTCGGGTATAATGTAACAATACCCAAAGTGTTAATGATTTAAAAGCGCAAGTGCAACTTGTTGACAATATGAAATAATATTTACAAATAAAGAAGAGTTAAACATATTGTATATACCGGGCCCAGCAAAGGAACTAAGAAAACTATCAACATTTTATTACTTATCGTAATTCAAACAAAATTGGGATTTAACACTGACTCATCAAAACATGTTTATAATTATATTTAATTAAATTGTTGCTTCAGGACGGGATGAACAGGGAGTAAAGCTTTGTAACGTTGAAATTCCCACAGGTTAAGTCTTTGTTTATACTTAAAGGCTAATTATGCCCCAGAAATACTTTTATTTCAATTTCTCAATAGTTTCTTTTCATGTTCAGTGTACTTTTGATAAAGAAATACTTTCAAAAATGATACCATTAGCACATTACAGGAGCCATCTTTTTCATTCTAATGTTTTTGTCATTTAGTACAGTTATAACAAATAAGTTTTTTATGGATGTCAAAATACTACTTTGTTTACCATTTGTTACGTTTGTGACAAATAATTTTACAATTAATGCTGCATTTGTTCTAACAATCTCTTGTACGCTTATTTAAATTTTGTAGTACCTATGTTTCCCCTTTCTAAGGTAGTAATATAAAATGTTGATAGTTTTTGAGGCATAGTGTGCCTCTAATAAAAGTAAGAGAGAACCAGGTTCGCAGGAGTTTATTCATTATTTTCATTGAAATTTAATTTTACCTTTTAATTTTTCTCCTTGATTGTTAAGTTTAATCTAGAAAATTCAATTTGAAAATGATGTGCAATTGAGTCATTTTACAAATTTTGTTTTAATCTTTCAGTTAGGTTTATTAAGTGTGAATATAAAAGTTTTACCTTTAGTTGATTTTAATATAACACTCTCTAGCATTTTCACATCATATTACCGGCGCCAGTGATGGCAGATCACTGCAGTGATGGCAGATACCTGAAATTTACCGCTCGGTTTAGGTAGGTTATAAATTTGGTTGGTATTATTATATTACACAAATACGGCCCATTTAATTGCTATGAAACTATTGTCCATTGACAAAATTTACTATTAGGTAATTTTGGACTCGTTTTTCCTGTGTTTAGACTATTTTGAGCAGGTTAAAGGTGACAGCTTCGGAAAAATCCGTGAAAATGTCTGTTTTTTGTTCAAAATATCTCAAGTGTTAACTCGATGGCAAGATTTCGTGTTATTAATATAGACGTTCATCCATTGGAGTCACGCAAGCCAAATATCTACCCCGTGAGTCTTTTCTTCAAAGTTTTACAGACGTTTAATCTGGTCCTGTCGAAGAAAAAATGCTGCCGTTGTAGGCAGATACTTATTTTAAATGCTGCCGTCAATACAAAATGTGCTGCTAAACTTAAGATACATATGGTATTGTTTGCATGTAACTGACAGACACAACATATCAAGCACACATGCATGAATATAGAAAAATGAATTTCTTCATGTTAATTGCTCTATTTATAGTAAAATTTGGTCGTACTGAATCATCACATTTTGTATTGTAACTGCGTGTTGCTAAAAAGCTTTTTCGATGCACATATCGCAATAATAACTTTTCTATTTTGAGAAAATATTAGAAATGATAGTTTAACGTCTCAATACCGACTAAAAGGACGCAAAGAATAGAGGAATTGATGAAAGATTGACCTTGATTTTCTGTCAGAATGTGTGCCACTTTCATGGTATTTCTGCCACCGACGGCAGCATTTAAAATAAGTTTCTGCCTACAACGGCAGCAATTTTCTTCGACTGGACCAAATTGAACGTTTGTAAAACTTTCCAGAAAATATTCACGGGGTAGATATTTGGCTTGCGTGACCCCAATGGATGAACGTCTATATTAATAACACGAAATCCTGCCATTTAGTTAAAACATGAGATATTTTGAACAAAAAACAGACATTTTCACGGATTTTTCCGAAGGTGTCACTTTTAACCTGATCAAAATAGTCTAAAAAACAGGAAAAAAACGAGTCAAAAATTACCTAATAGTATCTCCAGTCAATGGACAATAGTTTCATAGCAATGGAATGGGCCGTATTTGTGTAATATAATAATACAAACCAAATTTATAACCTACCTGTACCGAGCGGTACCGAGGTATCTGCTATCACTGCAGTGATCTGCCATCAGTGGTGCCGGTAATACGGTGTGGATAAGATGTATTATAAGTCATGCGCACTTCGGTGATAAAAACTTGTTTCGCTTATCCGCCATGTGTGTGTGTGTGTGTGTCATTGAAAAATTTAAGTTTCCTTTTTAAGGCAGGAAGATAATTAAAATTTTGATCGACTTTAACCAACATATATCAAGCATGCACTTTTTTTGATAAACATATTTCTCGCCAGGATGGATTTCAATAGTTTTTTGATGATTCTTATTGGTGTTTCACATGTTATCCGTAAGTATATTTCGCTTTAATTATAAATAAAAACACATTAATTTTGTTTTGTCACTCAAAATTGTATTTGCCATAATAAAATGTTCCTTAATACAACAGTCTTTATATAAAGTTGCCATTTTTATTTCTTGTTTTTTTTTGTGCAAAACTGTTAAATCCATGTTGAAAGAATGAATACGTTATTTAATTCATTTCTTATAGTGTTATTATTTGCCATTAAATTTCGATTGTAGATGTTATTTAATGTTGTCACATTTCAATCTAAAGTCTTGATGTAAATTAATTTTTATGTATTTGTCTTTATATTGTTTCTATGCAAATAATACTTTATAATAAAGAATCACAATGATACATTTTTTCGGTAAACCTTTAAAATATCTCTGAAACGGTGTTGGTTGCCTTATTACTATCAACTATAATCCATTTCATACTATAAGTCCTTAAGGTAGAACGCAACACATTGCTAACTTCCAAGTAGCATCTCGAAGTTGGCATGCAAAAAGTTGACCATATTTCTTATTATATTCCGTTGCTTTTATTCAAAATTTTTGTACAAACGACGTCAAAGTTGACCATCATAGCACGTTTTTGAACATGACGTCGTTGCGTATCCCTGGCAACTGTAACGGGTATCACAACGCCATAGAAGGACAAAATATCTTAAATTCAAAAACATTCGACGTATATTTTTTCTCTCTTAGAGATGATATAAAATAATCGTTTTACGCAGAAAAAATGTTTGAACAATGGAAAGAAAATTGTCAATTTTGTGTAAAATTTGACGTTCAGTTAAGCCGCATTCTTCGGCTCTAAAGCGGTTTATTAAAACATTCCTGACATAGATTTTTGACTTTTTCTTCAAACATCTTTTACAATGTATACTCAGTCTAAATGATTAAAGGAATAGGGGGTCATCGACTCATTTTCGGTGCACGTGATTATATTTCCCTACCGATTGAGTAACGAAATTCGACGTATGCAGATACGTTTAGGATTTCTTAGTGCGACAGTAATGTTCATTTTACCAGGAGTATTGTTCTAGAGTTTTACATATCATTTTGAAACATTATACATGTACTGTTATACATAATGTTTTATTGAGGATTTGCTATAAATAGTTATATACAAAACGTTGCTAAATCAGCCTTTGCAATTATTAATTATTCACTGTATAGCGAAATTTATGGTAGAATTTGTTTTGAACAGGAATATTTAAAAAGGTACTTTAAACATGAAATATAATGAAACGGTGTAAATACACGTCTGTGGATGTTTAACAGAACATATATAGCAAACCTAGATACTTTATATTTCAACATAGTCATTTTTTTGTCTGTACATGCTACGGACACTGTCGAGTATCGGTCGATGTTTAATATGTTAAAGCTTAACTATTTTATGCTATTCTGACATATGTCAGATCAGACTATTATTTCTTTCCTCTTTAAAAAGTGGGTAATTCTGAAGTACATCTTTATTAATCTGTTTCATATACAGAATCCGTATTTGAAATAATACAACATTTGGTTATATCTGACCTTGTCATTAAAAAATCCGTATTTTAGTAGAATACGAACTCATACAAAGTTCCCGCATATTACGAGTGTATGGATCACGTATATTAGTCAAATACGTATTACATATACGTATTACATGATATACGGTCCCGTACATCTCCTTTATTTTATTTTTTTCACTTATTTTTACTTGTCTATCTATAATATACGGAATTCCGTACACTTCGTTGTATGCATTTATATTTCCGCAGAGGTCATAATGGCATTAAATGCCGTTAATAGCGGGATTTTGACACGGGACGATCTTTTAAATAACAAACGCCCTGTGATAGCGTGACTTTTATCCACAGGGGTGGGGGATTATAATCAGGTGTACCGAAACAATTGAGCCGATGATCCCCTATGTGTTAAGTCATTTAGACATAGCATGCATTTTAAAATATTTCAGAACTTTATTAATAAAAAAGTGGCCAAACTGAACGTCAATTTTACCCAAAATTGACAATTTTTGTTTCATTTTTCAAATGTTTCTCTGTGTTAAACGATAAAATTTATATCAGCATAAAGGAAAAAATAATTTCCGTCAAATGCTGTAGGACTAAAGATATTTTGTCCGCCTATGGTGTTGTGATACCCGTAACAGTTGCCAAGGATACGCAACGATGCAAATGTCCAAAAACGGGCTGTGATGGTCAACTTTGACGTCGTGTGTACAAAAAGTGGTGGTAACATTAGAATAAAATCTACGGAATCTAATCAGGAATATGGTCAACTTTTTAAATTTTCAAGACGCTATTCGAAGGCTTGCAAAGTGTCGCGTTCTACCTTAAATGGACTGCAAGTATTAAAGAGATAAGTGTCTTCAAAACAATCAAACATAACTAATACTAGCGCTATTATGGTTATGAAAGTGAAGTGGTCTGTAATGGATGTTTGTAAACTAATACATACCTATGATGCTAGCATTTATTATCTGACATAACAACAGACCACCAATGAAATCAATTATGAATGTTGTCTGCAAGTGTGAAATCGAGAACCAATATTACATATACTCATATAGCAGATAGAACCTAATAAAATTATTCCTCATATAAAAATGTTTGTCCTAAATCACTTTGAATTAATTTTGCTATTTTCCTAAGCAGGAAATATCCAAATGATACATTTTTTATTATTTTAATCAATATTTCTTATAGTACTTATGAAAGAATGTGTCCACTGTAGACCATTCTACTCTGTTGACTTGTTTGTCTAAAATTGTGTAACAGTTATAAAACTGTTTACAAGACGTTAGTATTTTGGTGATACAAATATGGACTTTTTAGCTGTTGAATATGATGTGATATGTACTGAAAACATTAATATTGACCGAGGCAATCGATATCGCCGAGGTCAATATTAATGTTTTCAGTACATATCACATCATATTCAACAGCTAAAAAGTACATATCTGTTTTATTATATAATCTATAAATAGCTTTTATATGGCTGATCACATCTGCCATTGCATACGACGGAAATCATTATTTTTCAGCTTGTCTACTGTTTCCATAATTTGGCCCTTTCCATTGGCATGCTAATCCCTATTGTTCTTTAAAATGAAAAACGGTAACTAAAATAGACTAATTTGACTCTTATGTACACCCACACACAGTTTTTTTCAGAATAATAACAACAAATTTGTCGTGACGTCACGTAAAAGTCTCGCATCTTAAAGGGATTTCCAGAAAATCTATTTTTAGAAGAAAAACCGGTGAACTTACTCTGAAAATCTATTTTTAGAAAAAAAAACAGTGAATATACTCTGATATTGACCTGTTATTTTTTTACAAAAAGTTGCTTGTTAGCCAATCAGGGAAAGGCATTTCAAAGCTTTTTATATATTATATAATAATATTTATTATTTAATGTATTGAGGCAGAGAGTGTCTAAAAAGCTTCTAACTTTCTACTCAATCATTTTTGCATTTGATTGTAATTATAATTATTGTGTATAAATATTTGATTGAATAAAATATTGTTTAAACTAACTGAAATCGGAAAATGCCCACTAGCTGTACAAGCTGGAAGAAAATTGTTTGCAACTTTATTAATATAATAAATAAAATAAAACAATAAGCCTTTATCAAATGCGATTTTAGAAGAAAGAGAAATTGACATTGTATAATTTCTTTCAGACGGAAATGCTGAACGTGTATCGTTGACTCCTACTCTAGCTGATATTTTTGAAAATGAAGGCATTGATTTCAACTGTACTACCAGTAAACAAGTCTCACTTTTAATTTGGAACAAATATACAAAAGAAAGTAACGATACTGCAACTGTTATTAACAACAATGGCACATGCAAATTATATGGATTTAATAATTCCACTCATTCTGTAACTTGCCTAACTTTATACGAGGTGATATTGCGTATTTCCAACGTAACTAGGCAACAACACGGTCAAAAACTGAATTGTGAAGACGGAAATAACGCAAAAAGTGATTTGTCTACTATATATGTTAGAGGTATTGTATCAATTTCTTTTATTTATTTTTGACGAAATGTTTCATAATTTAAAATTGTTTTCTTTAATTTGCAAATTAAAATCGCTTGAAATTGAAATCAACAAAAATATAATGCGTATATGTATACAAATATTTTCTTAATATATTTAACAGTTCTTCAGGTACACTGTTTTAGAAAGGCATTTTTTGGTGGAAGTATTAACTTAAAGTAATTAGAGTTCATTTGTAATAGTTCTTAATATTTTAAGATGTTTTGCTTCCATCAATCACAATATAGTTTTATTTCAGTATCAATTACATCAGTAAATATTCAAAATGCATCCAGAAACCATGAAGTTAGCATTATAGAAAACATACCGGCACTTCTTATTTGCGAGACTTCTGTTGGGCGCCCTGCAGCACAGATAACATGGAAACAAATCACAGATGACAAGGTAATTGAATTCACAAATAATTCAATTACAAGTAATATCTCAACAGAAACCATTGAAAACATGGGCATGGAGAGAACTAGAAGTTACCTTGAAATAATACCGGAAAGGGGTGTAAATGGCACACGTATTTTCTGCGAGGCAACAAACGGAAAACCAGCTACGGCAAGCAAAGAAGTGACTTTATATGTACAATGTAAGAAAAATATCTTTTAGTGATTATATCTATGTAAATTCAACAAAATAATTTGAGATTAGCTCATTATATCCTTTTTAATGACACATATTATCTTTAAATTACATAAAGATTTTTTTCATATGGAAAAATGTCCCCTTTTCTGAATGTTTTGTTAAATAGTATCGTTCTATAGAACAGTGTATTCCTATCAATGATCTTACCTCACGAACTAATATGTACTGTTTTTATTCCCTTTCTCGTTAAAGCTTTTTTGTATTTATCTCAAAGTGGTAAAGATCCTTCTTAATGGATGGAGACATAAAAGTACATGTACTTAAATGTATTTACATTTTACTTAAATGTATTTACATTTAAACAAACACAGTGAAATGAAATTAATTATTCGGTTGGTTTCAAGTAAAAAGATGAAAGTATTGACTAAAATTAAACAAAGTGTGTCGAAATAATTAGGATTAAGTGTTTGTTATGCTTTAATATATGCATCTACAAACTGACAAAATTATGTATGAATTTGCTTTAAAAGGCCGGTGTTTATGTTTATTCAGCACCATTTCACATGTATCAGATGCATGTTCATTTAAAAATAAATATCACTTTTTTTGTTTTATAATTCTAGATCCACCGAGCACGCCAGAATTCTTTATTGATGAAACGATAGTTAGTAACAAAGTACGATATATCTTAGGAAACAACGTATCAATAATTTGTTTGAGCGACAGCGATCCGCATCCAATTTATTTATGGCAGTCAAGAATATCTGGAGAAGTTGAAACACAGACTTTTATGCTATCAAACATATCGAAAAATGACACTTTGCAATGTACTGCAAGTAATGTAATTGCGCATACAAATGGTACCTACGTTCAAGTAAATAATACTGCTAGTCTTGAAATTGAAGTAATGTGTGAGTAATATATAGTCATTATTTGAACATTTTTATCACCGAAACCATATGTTATTTGCACAAATATTTAGTTTAATCATAAAACATCATATCTTTTTTATTAACAAATTTGAAAATAATGCCATACTCTTTGAAAACATGTTAGGTTTAACAAATTTAAATAAACGTGTAGAGTATATGTACATAAAATGTATCAATGGCACTTTTATCCACAAATGGATGAAAAATACTAGGATAAACATTAATTTTGCAGTCCTGACGCAAAATACATTTACTCAATTTCAGCTCCTCCCACCAAACCAATCCTTCATTTCATACTTTCTGAACTGGAAACTCCTATTGTGAATGAAACATTGCATGTGATTCAAGATGATAGCATAATGATCTCGTGTCAGTCACATGGAAATCCTAGTCCTAATAATTTATGGATCGGATACAGCAAGGATTCCGTATTAAAAATAAATTCAATAAAGACAAATATAAATCAAACATGCGTAGCTTCAAATGAAATGCACGAGACTGTAGGAGTTGTAAGAAATAGCTCTGCAAACACAACGATATCAATAATTGTTTCATGTACGTATATCAAAGGGACTCAACTGAAGTACTAACGCCGCTCAAAACAAAATATGAAAAACACATTGTTAGGAAAGATAGTCAGAATTTAACTAAAATCGATGTTATGCGATTTTTAGCCCGATGACGTATGGGCGCTTTTCAATTGAAAGTCATTTTTTAACAATAAAAAATGATTTATCTTGAAAAATGGTGTGAACAAATGTGCAGAAATTTAGTACATCTTTCATTGGTAAAGACTACGTATATTATCTCACAAAAATATTTCTAAAAACATCAGCGGAGTTCCTTTAAAACTTACTACGTAATTGGCGGTTATATAATACGTATCATGGTTTTAATTACGTTTCAAAATATATATTTCGAACAAAAAAGCTGATTAAGTATATACAGTATATCAATATGGATTTATAACCTTCAAATATTTACAATACACTAAACAACAATATGTGACAAACAGCATAATACGCCGACTTATTAAAATCTTTTTCTTACTCTTTTTGTATTTTGAATCATAACATAGTTTAATTCTTATTTTACTAGATCCACCCGGAAAACCCTTTTTAACGTTTCACAATCATTCTCAACGAGAAGGTGTAGGTAGCATCATAGGAATCAACAACATTTCCGTTGTTGAAAATTCCTCATTTACAGTTACCTGCAAAGCAAGCGGATCTCCTTCCCCTACATATACATGGGAAACTATTAGCAAGGATAAGTCACCAAATCTGACAATGCACAATATAAACAGGGATCAGCGCGGAGAGTATGCGTGTATTGCTGAGAATATATTAAGACGAAGTATTCCGGAATATGAAGAACGACGGAATATCACCACTTTTCTGTTTATAGATGTGTTATGTAATTTAATTTTTACACATTTTTTGCCTCTGCTTATCTGCTAACATAAGTATTTTCTTTACAATTCAAAAGTATTTACATGAGTATTATAGGTGGCATGGAGGGGACATCAGAAATATTTTATCTATCACGTGCGCACGAGATAGGTACAATGTGCGCACGCGATAGCTACTACATGCGAATACGATAGCTACAACGTGCGCCCGTAATATTTTGTACGTGCAAACTTAGTAGCTATCGCGTGCGCACGTGGTTGAAATATATTTCAGATGGACCCTTTAAGTCACCGTACTATTTTAATTGTATTTTGTTATTATTCTGTTAATAATCTATAAGGACCTGTTGTTAGTCATACTTTACTAGATAATCCAACAATAAAATGCCTTGAAACTGAAATAAAATACATGATATATGATTATCAAAATTGCAGTTCCAAGCAAAATTGATAAATTCTTCGTCCAAGGGAATGATAACACATCCTTTATCCAAATAACTGAAAACAAGACTTTGACATTTAACTGCAGTGTTGAAAGCAATCCAGGATCATATATGACATTAACATTTAAAGAAAAAGCCTTACTGCGCAAATCATCAGCAAACACTTTGATACACACCCATAGGATCAGATCTTGTCTGGACGAAGGAATTTACAAATGTTCGGCAAACAACAGCTTTAACAGAATGACATCTTCTAAAGAACTATTAGTAAAAGTCAGATGTGAGTAACCGTAACTACTTAAAAGTTGATGAATCAGTGCAGCTTATATATTCTAGTGCATGTTTGATAACAATACAACAAATCTGGAAACTGTAGTTTATCTTGAAATGCAATCGCCATTCTCGTAAAGTATGTTGATTTATGTTTTTCAACTATTTAAAATATTTCCAGTGTATGAAATATATTCAAGTTTCTTGTAAGGTGTTTTTTTATAAACTGACAGTTTAATAACAAACTTTTATGTTATATTTCAGGTTCTCCTTTAGCTTCACCGTTGTTTTATTTGAATACAAATGTAAACAGTAATTTACATGAGACAATAACATTATCTTATATTGCTCTGGCCAATCCTAAGCCAGATTTTGAATGGTTCAAAGATAAGGGTACCTATTGGGAAAAGTTGATTGATGTCACAAACATCAAAATAGTGACATTGGGCCTGACATCAAATCTTACATTCAAGACAGTTACAGAAACAGATTATGGACAATACAAGTTGATAATACAAAATGAGATAGGTTTATCTCAGCAAATATTTAATTTAATCCCAAGAAGTAAGTAAAATATAAAACATAACAAAACTGTCATAATTGTTTAATAACAAGATGTTATTATGTACATTTTTATCAATTTTGCATACTTTCATTTATCTAACTCTCATTTTATAACTAATTGAAAACTACAAAACTTTATATACATCATGTTGCCTTTAAAGTGGCACGAAAATAACATAAAATTTATAGTTTTTTATTAACGCTCCTTGAAGCTTAGTGTAACCTATACTTAATAAGTATTACTGAAATATTTCAATCAGTTTCATTACAAAAACAAGTGGTCAGCTTAGCTAAACAGATTAGAAAAAGTCTACTGTTTTGTTTTTTAAATGGAATATCTAACAGTTCATGGCTAATGCAGATAGTGGTTACAAAATCAAAAGAAATTCCAAGCTTAGATTAAAGTCAAATGGTTTCTGGCAGTAAAGAATTTATTCATGTATCTTTTAAAAGATTCTTATGCCGTAAAAAAGATATTGTGATGAACACAAAATGTATATTCTTTGTATTGTTCAAAATCATATCACACTCTTTTAACACATAATCACTATTATTACATTATTTGTTCTATCTCAGTGAAACCTTCAGAAAAGAACAACAACATAATTGGAATTTTGGTGGGAACTGTATGCGGCATATTTGGTGCTTCACTTTCGGTTATGTTATTTGTTTGGATTTTCAGGAGAAGGTAAAATTCAATATTTTGCAGTTTTTAAAGTGCACTCAATTTAACATTTAACAGTAGCCAATGTTTCTACATAACATGTACATGGATACATATAACATTAAGTAATTTCCATAAAATAATTTTGTAACTATATGTTCAAACATTACATCTTTATAATGAACTGAAATCAGTACATTAAATGTAACATCTGACTACCATTTATAAATTAAGCCTAACAAATTAAGTGTTCAATGTTCCTTTTTCTGGATGAAAGTCAAAATTTTTATCAAACATAAAACAAATAATTAAGTACAGTTGGAATATGGAGACGGGTATGCCATCTAAGATCTACTTAAAATGTTGTGTGTCATTTTCGGAAGATTAAATATTTTAACTGTATATTGTCCAAAGATGATACTGCCTATTTTGCATACATTTTCCGGTTGTTGAACAAACTGTTTGAAAACTTAGATATTCCTTCCATTCTTCTTAAGGTTGTTTTCTTGTAAGTGTATACTAGTATAAGTATACCATAAGTGTCTTTATCACAGTATGTTATTCTGTCAAAAAAAGCCGAGCCAAGGGCAATATTTGTGCCATTTGAAGTGAGATTCGAATTGACCTCGATCTGCTTTATTTTTGTTAATTAGTATAGAAGTATTGATGTACATTGCTTTTTTAAGTAATTGTCCTATTGTAATTTTACAAAATCATTTCAAACATGCCATAACAGTCGATGCCACTGCTGCATACGAATAGACATACAACCATTCAAAAGTAAAAACGGTAGACAACCATTGAAGCATGAAAAAAACAGATACTAGGTTGACTCGAACAAAATACCTTATGAGCGTAAACGTTGTCTTTTACAACATATCATATATGCAACATTTCCAGATCAATATTTTCGGACAATAATTAGTTATCATGCTTATATTACAAAATCATCTACATGCTTTAATGTCTTTATACTCCAGTAAAGTAGTTTAAGAACCTAATAAGGTCCAGCCTAAAGGGGAGAGACATTTTCAATATCATACAAACTGGAACGCGTTATGATTGTGTAGCAATATGACATAAAATAAATTTAACCTACTATGTATAAAACAATAAGCTGCAATGGTAATTTTGTACAATACACCTTTACCATGAAAGATGCATATTTTCTTGTATCTCAGACACAATAAGTCACACAAGATATATTTATTGCAAGTTAAAATCTGGTGTAGTATTGTACAATATTCTTCATTACTAATTTTCATCATTCTTATCATTATGCATACTTACAGGCGTATTGGTAGAGAAACTAACGAACCACATTACCAAAACATGACGACGTTTCGTAAGATTTCTTTTTACATCTTTTTTTAAATTCATATTATCTTACAATTAATGGTCAACATGTCTAGAACAAATCATTTATAATTATATCATAGATATTAACATAACTTTCAATTTATTATAAAATAAACTTCATCTTATAACATTTTTTTCTTCGTCACATCTTATAATTTTAAGTATTATTGTAAACGGAATATTTTGCTATGCATGATAATCTCGATGCATTTTCAGCAAAAAATGGTTAATTAATTGCATTATATCCTTTTGTCAATGATCTTATTTGCATAAAATATTAAAAACATATCCAGAAATGTTCATAGTATTTTTGCATGTTTTGAATACAGGTAAACAAACGGAATCAAAACCAGCAAGGGTAAATAACAAGGACAAAATGCCAAGACAAGAATCAGATTTAAATGAAACGATGTTGCAAGAAGTTGATGATAATCCTGCTGAAACAAATGAGCGCACTGAATACTACAATTCTATTGAAAAGATAGAAAACATTGATACAATAAAAGTATCAGAACTGTATCAATATGTTGTCGGTAGAAATGAAGATGACTTTGCACTCGAATATCAGGTAATACTCTAGACGTATTAAGATATATGAACGCCTAAATGTTAACTATTTATTATAGTTTGCATATTATGTCTTTATTTCGATGTTGTTCATTATTTATTAATAGAATGTGACTTTAATAGATTTCAATGAAATTGTCTTATTTAGTTTAGGTTAAAGATGTTTTCCGGAGTTTTCATATAGACATAATAGCCAAAATTAAAACTGGCATGTTATTAGAATATGATAAAAGAAACATTTTAAACGGAAACAAATTGGGGTCACCTGTCTCATTTTCGAGTTATCTGCCCTTGAATTGAACTTTTCCGTTAAATTCAGGGGCAGATAATTTACAATGAAGCAAACCAATACATTATTATTTTTCTATTTTCATGAAGCTTACCTTCGTCTTAGTCAATATGCAAAATTTCAAGAACAAATTTAGAGTGGATATTTTTTTTCACACGTCTTCTCTTAACCTGTGCATTTTTTCATAAAAATTGGCCTATTTTTATGAATTTAAAACACCTTTTTTTTTCAATGAAAAAAAATTACAGAAACAACATAAGGAATTGCATGTTATTATGTATTGTATTCAATAATAAAAAGAAAAACATTATCCACAAGTAAAAGCAAGAATTCATTTACGTATGTATATGTTATCTGCACTTTAAATGACCTCAAATAAGTAGAAAATTCTGATTCAGGGGCAGATAACTCAATAATGAGAACGGTGACCCAAATTATTTTTTGCTTAAAATGTTTTTGTTATCATATTCTAACAACCTGCCAAGTTTAAAGAAATTCTATGGAACAGTTTTAATTATGCCTATATGTATATATGAAAACTCCCGAAAATGTCCTAAATCATATTTTATTAGGCAAATATACAAGCATGTATCATTGTACCTTACAATATATATGGATTGGTAAAAAGCATATTACTTATATCAATTCCTTTCCATGATAGAGTTTCTTTCGTCTTTATTATTTCACTTTATATGATAAGTGCATGTTTTAAAGTTCAAAATTGATCTAAATTTATTTAGTAAATTTTAGTTTGAGAAACTTTATGATCATAAGTTTGCAATAGCTTGTCAAATATAGCTTCAGTTTTCACTTATTGTTTCACAAGCTATACTGTGATAATTGTAACTATAATGTGTGAGCAATGTAAAGTAAATCCTTTGGGCATCGTTGGCACATATTCGCAATAAAAATGTAAATTTAGATCCGTTATACTGTTATTGTTATACTATTTAGATGATTAAGTCACACACTATTTAGATTTTTTTCCTTGATATATGGTTATGATTTCGTTTTATTAACTTAAGTTACTGTTGAAACAAAAGTAATGTCTTGCGAGGCGTTAATCTTGATATATCCTCAGGTTTGGCACAAAAAGATGCAGAATTTCATCTTGCCATAAACAAAATAATTCAATATTATCATCACAAACTGGCAAGTATTTTTCAAACAGATGTTTACTATGTATTTTTGCAGAATATACCTACAGAACTCCAGAAACCATGCAATTTTGCTACACAACCTGAAAACATAGCATTGAACAGATACAATGGGATATTTCCTTGTGAGACAATTAAACTCTAAAATTCCATTTTTGAGAACATGTTTCTGAATTTTATTTCATCTGCGATAATTACTCATACTTTTTAGGGCCATATTTTTTTTAATCTTTGTTTTTGGGAAAAGTAATAAATAAGACGGCTTTTAAGGGTCATATAAATTTTTCGTTAAAAACTTTGAAATGTCCATGCAATTATAGTCTTCACATTTCAGATGACCACTCAAGGGTCAAGATACCTTCAATACCGGAATTTTTCATGAATGCATGCTACATAGATGTAAGTTGATGTACATATGCATTTCATTATTTAGTCAATTTGTTTTTCGTTAGTAAGAATGAAAAATAATGATAAAAAGATCAAAAACTTACTTTCTTATTAACACTTTCAAATTTCGAATATGATTTATCTATTTGCAGGGATTTGAGAGACGTAACGCATATATTGCGTCATTAGGTAGTTATACATTACTTTTAAGACTGAAGTAACCGTTTGACCCTATTGATGTAAATTTATTAACCATCTATTTGAGGAATTGCGATCAATCTGTTTGACAACATTCATATTTGTCTTAGGATGAAAAAGATGTAAATGATGCCAAAGATCAGAACGTTCCGTAAAAAGAACATCGCCAACGTTTTACACTTTTACTCGAAAGCTTCATTCAAGTTGATTTTTGATTGTTTAAATTGATTTAAGAACAACTTTATTTGAATGTCTTAAAAGTGTTTCTCGATGTTCTTCTAACAACTGTTCTTTTTACATACAATTTATCTTGATGCCACTGCTTAAATCAAATAGCATCCATATGAATATTTTGCACAAGATTGAAATATATATATTGCACAAAAATACCAACAAAAAAATGCATGATGTTGTTAGTCATTTTTGCGAAATTGAAACCATAATAGTGTATTAATCGCTTTTATTTTTTTTATATCTAGGTCCTACAGTTAAAACGACAAACAACTTTATAACCTTTTGGCAAATGGTGTGGTATGAACAATCAGACGTTATTGTAATGCTAACAAATCTTCGGGAATTATCGGTATTGTTTAACCAAGTTGATTTTCCTTTCTAGCGCTGATAACGTCTTTATGGCGAGCAACTAAAAGTCAAAACATCAACAATATAGATTAGAAAATAAATGTCATTATTATTTCTTAAAACTAGAATTGTTAAAACGTTGACGCATTGAAAGACAAGTAAACATAAAAATTGCAATCCAGTGATACTTAAAACGAGTGTATGAGCATTTCCTTTTATTTCCAAAACGAAAGACAAATTATCATTATATATGTTTTTCATTAGCATTAAGTCTGCATTTAAAGCATTCCAACCGTTTTTCAGGGAATGAAATGCGAACAATATTGGCCGGGGTCAGAAAAAATAACATATGGCGACATATGTGTTTCCAGCATGAAATCGGATATATTTGCTGAGTATACAGTCAGACGATTTCAGTTGCTAAAGGTTAATGTTTCAAAATATTGCCATTGTTAGAGATAGCACGATTATATACATTTTATTATGTACGCTATTGTTAACTAGAAATGACACCAGTAGCTAAATGATGATTGCTTGTATGAACAAATAAAAATCATGCACGCCTAATGCATAATGTAGGTAACGACAAAATCTTGTATGTAATCTATTTAAATCCAAGACAGACATATTGAAATTACTCAAAGTGAATACAAACAATTTAATGGTTATCTTTAAATGTATTGGATACAAATTATCGCACTTTTATTTGAAATGTGTTAAAGAAAAACGAAAAGAGGTATGTTACACAACTTCACTTTACTGCATGGCCGGACAAGTCAGTCCCAGAGGATGTCACGAGTTTGATTGAATTTCGACAGCGAATGATTCAAACACCAACACATTTTACTGGACCTGTAATCGTGCACTGCAGGTAAATTTTATATCATAAAACAATTCTTATCATACTTAAGTATGTGTTTTAACTACACATTTCGTTTGGTCATTTAACTTAAATTATATTTTATTAGGGACGTCTGTGGGCAAGTAGTCAATGTCTTGGACTTTGAACCACTTATTCCGTATGCTGTGGGTTAAATTCCAACATTGACTTTGGATTGTGTTGTATGTGGAAGCTATTTTGCTAGCAAACCAAATGCCAGTGCTCTTACCCAGGTGCCAGTTCATGCTTAAAATAATGCACAAAGAGTACCTCATTATGTTGTATTCCAGTAATGAATCTGTAAAGTCAATCCGAATTGAAATCAGAGTAAAAAATATCATAATTCTTATTCAATTTACAGATCATATCTGTATATAGCTGACATTTGATTCAAATCCAAAAAAGGGGACAATCAACGTATTATATGTTAAATAATAGCACCTTTAGTGAGAACGTCAACCTAAGTTTGATATTCTTATTTGTATTAATATACAGAAACGTTTATGTGTTCGAAAAATGTGAAATGAAAGTATTTCGGCACAAAATCAAAAATGGTTATTATATAATAACAATCATTTAATATGTTGTTGTTATTCTGTATTTGTAATAAACATTTTTTTTTTAAATTGCTGTACTGGTATCGCGATCAAAAATAATTAAAATTTTGTTTTCTTATATATTAAATGAACAGTTGAAAGTCCAAACAATTTTGCCATAATTCTTTGCAATTGTATGACTTACATCACATAAATGATACATTACTTATATGACCAAAGGAAATGTCTGTACATATCAATTAAATTAAACATGTAACGTTCAAATTGTAAAGAAGTTTTTTGATATCATAGGCAGATAATACTTTTTCCTTAACATTTTCTTATATCAAATGTTGGTGGGTCACCACAGTAAATCTTTTGAAATATATAGTGAATTCAGTTCAACTTGACAATGGAAATAGCATAATGTCACTTTAAAAAGTTTGATGGACTTAGCTTTGATCAACATTTATGATATCATTGTATGGACGGTCATTTTCAGTGCTGGTATAGGAAGGACTGGAACTTTTATAGCATTGGACAGACTAATACGAGAAGGACACACCAATCATGACTTAAACGTATTTGAATGTGTACAACATATGAGAGGGCAACGTGTTAAGATGGTGCAAACGCTCGTAAGAAAAAGTTTTATAGTTTACCTCTAGTGATTAAATTATTTTAAAATATAATGAAATCTCCTGAAGACATAACATAAAAAGCCATTAAATGACTAATACTCATTATTGAAAACATGTATAAACTTCATACTCAAGGTGGTATTTTAACTTGATTTATTTGTATACCTATTGTTTTGTCCCCTTCTTTATGAAATAATAATACGTACACATAGTCCGAAGGTTCATTTTAAAAACCGAAATTAGCTGTATTTGATGTTTCAGGAGCAATATATTTATGTCTACAAAGCACTTGTTACTGCACTGACATTCGACTGTGAAGCAATTTCGTTGTCGTCTTTGCATGAGTACACTGAAAGGACAAGTAATAATGAGTACAGCAAACTTTTTCAGGTTTGTGTCAGATTTGTGTTATATAATGATGTTTTCACTTTCTTAGTTTTCACATCATGGTCACAAGTTCAACCGGAGAAGTTGCATCCATTTGTATTTTCATCAGATTAATCGTCCCTTTAGAAGGTTCCTTGTGTAAGGAAATATAATCTTATTACAAAGCAGGCAAAAACTGTCATTACATAATGATTGGTTTTAATCAGTAGTTGTGTAAATTCTTGAAATTATGATTATAATTTTTTCTCATTTGGTTAGTTCATTATCATTCTTTCTTTAAACTAATACTTAATCTTATATTTACATGTGATGCTTTACACTAGAGGGTTAATACACCGTTCTTCGAGATTTGACATCTGCAGATTTGTTTCTTAATTTATCATACCAGTGTGCCTATTTTAGTATGCAAGATTAATGCTTTTTTTTCAAGCAATTGCATCAAACCGTGGAGACGCAAAAGAAAAATGAGCAAGATGCATGCAGACGAAATGAAAAACAAACCAAGAAAAATTGCCCAGGAGCTGATATACCAGGCAATGATTTTCATTTAAATTAGGTTGCATTAATGTCCAAAACGATGTTATTTGCCATCAAACGACATTGCATTCCAAATTACGTCCAATAAATGGATTGAGCATAATGATTTGAATCGATGCGTTGAATTAGTCCTTTGTTCTTTCAGAACTTTTAAATAAGATAACAAATTTAGTAAGAAATTATATCGTGGGCATGATCAAATATATGAAATATTTACGATATATTCAAGCTTTACCCTATTTTCAAAAAGATTGGTTGTATTAATAACAAATGCCACATGATTAAAATAATCGTTCTGTTTAATTGTTTTTAAGGTGACATGTTTCGTGTTTATTTGCGTTTACGGAGGGGAAAAGAGGATTCTGATTATATTAACGCTGTTTTCATAAATGTAAGAATATTAACATAAACACATATTATTTATTACTTTAAGATTTAAATGAAGGTTCGTCATTTTCTTTTTAATGTCTTTCCAAAAGATACTTAGGATTTATATTTTTTTCTGCTTAATGCTTTTCATACCAATTAGTTTTTTACCAAAATGAGAAAGCAGTTTTATAATTTATCATTGCAAAGCAAATCAAACAAGAGCCGGTTGAACCGGGTGATGCTCCCCGATTAGGTTTTGGACACAGGAAGGTATACCTCTTGTTGTGTCAGAGTTATGCCACAGACAAAGTTCAAAGTGTAAAAACAACCCAAATATTGTGCACAACACATTGTCTCAATATTGTGATCATTTTTGTGAAATAGTTGTAAAATCCGACTTCAAATAACGAAGTAATGCGCCGGACATGATTTTGCTGCAAGGTCATGACATGACCTTGACCTTCAAGGTAGGGACCCAAATGTTGCATGCGGCATGTCGATTCAATATGGTGATCATCTCTGTGAAATAGTTGTTAAATCCGACTTCCAGTAACAAAGTTATGGGCCGGACACGCTTTTTGCTGCAAGGTCATGCTGTGACCTTGACCTTCAAGGTGGAGACCCAAATGTTCCGGACCCTGCGTCTCAATATGGTGATCATTTCTGTGAAATATTTTTAAAATCCGACTTCAAATAACAAAGTTATGGACCAGACACGATTTTGCTGCAAGGTCATGCTGTGACCTTGACCTTCAAGGTAGCTACCCAAATGTTGCGAGCAACACATCGTCTCAATATGGTGATCATTTCTGTGAAATATTTTTAAAATCCGACTTCAAATAATGAAGTTATAGACCGGACACGATTTTGCTGCAAGGTCATGCTGTGACCTTGACCTTCAAGGAAGCAACCCAGATGTTGCACGCGACACATCGTCTTAATATGGTGATCATATCTGTGTAATATTTTTTAAAATCCGACTTCAAATACCAAAGTAATGGACCGGACACACTTTTGCTGCAAGGTCATGCTGTGACCTTGACCTTCAAGATAGCAACCCAAATGTTGCGCACGACACATCGTCTCAATATGGTGATCATTTCTGTGAAATAGTTTTAAAATCCGACTTCAAATAACAAAGTAATGGGCCGGACACGATTTTGCTGCAAGGTCATGCTGTGACCTTGACCTTCAAGGTAGCGACCCAAATGTTGCGCGCGACACATCGTCTCAATATGGTGATCATTTCTGTGAAATATTTTTAAAATCCGACTTCAAATAATGAAGTTATGGACCGGACACAATTTTGCTGCAAGGTCATGCTGTGACCTTGACCTTCAAGGTAGTGACCCAAATGTTGTGCACGACACATCGTCTCAATATTGTGATCATTTCTGTGAAATATCTTTAAAATCTGACTTCAAATAATGAAGTTATGGACCGGACACGAATTCGGGACGTACGGACGGACGGACGGACTGACGGACAGATGGACGGACGGACAACCCGACGACTATATGCTCCCCCGAAATTTTTCGGGGAGCATAATAAATGAAAATGAATAACACAAGTCACCGACTTTCTAAATCGTTTGGTTTTATTTAAACTTAATTTCTATCTTAATTCTGTTTCAGAGTTTTACAAAACCAAACAACTTTATAATGGCCCAGTCACCACTACCTATAACTGTTGAGGACTTTGTCTCTATGGTTTATCAGGAAGATTGCATATGCGTTGTCTCTTTAGATGACATGAATGTATCAGAAATGGTAAAATGAATAAAGAAATAAATTTAATATTTACATTGTCCTTGCTTTTTAAGGCAATATATCGCACAATATTACACAATCTAAGCTAAATCAGAAGAACAAGAATAATACAAAAAATAATAAGTAGAAGTAGAAAAAAACATAATTATGCTCTTATGTTTATGTTTTACTTGATCGGGAAATATATTGTTTGCTTTTGGTTGCAAATACATTTTATGTCGTTTTGTTAATAATTATTATAATGACAATGAATATAATTATGTCGTTTGCTATATAATGCAATAGATTCCATAAAAGAAAGACAATGCAATAAGTTGGATTAGAGAATACGAAATGAAACAACTTCTAACTATTTCAGTCAGTTGGCAAATACATTCCTGAAAGAAAACAAAAGCTGAACTATGGAAATTTCATTGTTTCTAGCTCGTTAATTCAACAGAAAAAGCACTTTGTTTTGAAGAAACTTACTATATCCCATCAAGACAAGGTGAGCTTATCAGCACATTCTAATAGAAACTGTTTTCATTTAAATGATTATTTCATATCAAGTTAATTGTTATTTGTATGGTTTATTTTGAAAAATGGTAAATACAAAGTATCATAGGCTTCGTATACAAATATGACTTTGGTATTTGCAAGTCGTCCAAATGCGGTACAAAAAGTGTATACCACTTCCAATACACACAATGGCTTGCAGAGAAGGACACTCCAGAGTACACAGAAGATTTTGTGCAGTTTGTATGCGAAGTTCAGCAAAAAGCAAAAGAACATGGCGACAAGAAATTTCATATTCTTGTCCATTGCCTGTTAGTATATTTTATATGTTAGCAAGTTTTCTGAAAGCAACGCAAATTTATTTTTTTTTTAATCATACGCGTTTGTAGTTTTCAATGAGTTCACAATATTACAATATATTGGACTATAAATATTATATATCAACGCAATCGAACTGTAATAAATTCGTATGACCAATATTAATTAAGAACTAAACTATCTACTTAGGTGGTTTTGAATTTGAGGTTCTGTTTCAATTGCATTCATTTGATTTTTAAAGAATAAATTATGTTATAGTTAGGTATCCGATTAAAAAATGTACCATTTATTATTTTCCAATACAAATCGAAGACTCTAATGTTGACACATAAAAATATATAAAAGTCATTAATACAAAAGGCACCAATATCATAATTATTATATACTTTTTGCAGCAATGCAAACGAGAGGAGCGGTTTATTCTGTGCTTTGGCAATTATATTCGAGAAACTGAAGTTAGAGGGTCATGTCAGCGTGTTAAGTACACTAAGACATCTCAGAACAAGGAGACGGACAGCAATTATTTCAATGGTAATGAAAATATATTACAAAAATGTTTGTGGACAACGATATTTGTAACAAAACAATACATTTTGGACACTATTAAAGTCACACAAACTTGAAAAATGTAAAACATGTACACACGGTTCAATTAAACGTTGACATAGACGATACTAATACTATACAGTCAAACGTGTATTAAGCGACCGCGCAAGGGAAACATCCAAAACGGTCGCTTAATGAAACGTTCTCTTAAGACAAAGCATGATAAAAAAAAGTCAAAATTTATACAAGACATCTTTCTTTTGCAGTGGGAATGTTTTTGAACTTCATTTATATAAATGTTTAATAATTAGAACGCTCCGATAACCTTAAAATGGATGCTAATGTAAAAAAAGCTTTCTGATATTTTGACAAAACAGTTTTGATCCATAACGTACATGTTTGACACTTTTCCAGAACTTTTCCGATGTTTTTCCTTGTCTCCAACACGAAAACCTTAACAAGTGAGAAGTTCTCTGCTGTGCATGTTTCATTTAAAATGAACAAACTACATCTAATTGGAACGATTAATTTAATTGCTGTTCAAGTTCAAGGTCAATTCAATGCAGTATAACTACAACAGCGAAGCGTATACATCATCTCAGTAGGGGCGTAGCGTTGCATTGTTTTATCGATATTATTGAATATTACACGTCACGCGTATACTTAACTTCATTTGCATACGCTAACACGGTTTGGGAAATAGAGTTTCTCACACATTTATATGTTGTATTTTGAGTGTTGATACTTGTGACATTACGAGGCGGCGTTCTCTTAAAACACAATTACTTGACAGGTGAATTAGTCGTTTGATGAAAAGATTGATATCTCAATTAGCTGACTATTTAGCAGTCGGTGATCGCGTTTGGCAAAAGTCGCTTAATACATTAAATATATAGAGAGAAAATGATCGGGGGGAATTTAAGACAAAAGTCACTTAAAACACGTGGTCGCATTGGCCAGTTAAACTGTGTTATGAACGTTTTTGCAAAACTTTAGGTTATTGCTTGCTTATTTATATCAATTGTAACAAATGAACCGCTTTTTGTTTCAGGAACAACTCAGATTCTGTTTCGAAGCATCAAGTATCTATACTAGATTATTAGAAATAGATGAAAGACAAATAAACGAAAATCAGTAGATGTTCGTTCGATAAATGAGCTTTATTAAACTTGAAAAAAAATATATTTCTGAACTATTTAATCAATCATATAATCATTAAAATACTATGAATTTGAATAATGAAAGTTGAAAAGGGAATGTATTATATACAGGTTGAAAAATTGAATGTATTGAGGTTTGACCAAAATGCTATCTTATTGTAATTCCAATTAATGAAGGGATATTAAGATTTTAAGCCTCGCGTGATTTGTGGATAGAAACACTTAAAGCCGCATGCCCCCGAATAAGCCCAAATAGTTAAAAAAAAATTAACTTGAGAAAAATGTACTAACATGTTAAGAAAAGTATAAAAAGCAAGATAAAAGTAATGACTTTTATGTTATGTACGGTTAATCAATGATTTTTCAGTATTTATCAACATTTTTGCATACTGTGACCTATATATTGGTACTAGTGTCGTCGTTTGCAATGTGAAAATTACTTCCTTTGCTCACTTCATCATTATATTATACTTAAAAAAATCTTCTTTTTTCGTGAAAACTAGTATGAATCTAGAAGCATGCTGATTTAATTTCACATAATGTAACAACAACCGCTGATTATACCAGACGGTCCGTTCGTGCTTACCGAGTGTCAAGTTCCGGCTTTTTATTATTGAATAGAATGTTTTAGATATGTATTTTCTATATTGATTAGTTCGGTATAATTACGAAATAACAATCACCCTCTACTAATGGTGATAAAGCTTAGAATATATCACTGACATGGAAATGTTAACATCGATGTTCGCATATTTATTAATCAGTTTTTGATATTATCATTGATTTTATGCAACGGAATACATGCATACACCAATTTAAAATTTTGAATTTATTATTTCTTAATTCTTGGATAAGGATATTGCCTTAAATACAAAAGGAACAATAATGTTCAATGCTTTTATTGTTTCTAAATGACAATCATCTTTTTTTGCCGTAATAATTATTGCTGCGTTAGTTTTAAATGTATAATAATAATATGCTACCATGCTACAGATTCATAGAATTGAATAGGTAATTTTTGTTTAGTTAAATACATGCATTTAGTTTCCTGCAACATTTTGATAATAACTGCAACATATTGTTTCCAAAAAAAGGTCTATTTTTTCATTGAAAAATAACAAAACAAAATAAAAGAAAGAAAAAGCTGTTTCGTATGAAATGGTCATTACTATTCAATATATGTGTATATTTTCTTTATAATTTTATATATTTTAAGTTATTTTCAAATATTTGGACTTTAAGCATCTTTTTGCTCTTAAGACACATTTGTTGGGAAACATAATTCAAAAAAATAGTGAGATAAATATCAAATATAGTTGCTACAATTTTTTCACAAAAGTGTAACATGTAATAGAAAGAGCATCGAAACACGAGGCTATCTGATATGTACGAGGGGGCGTATCCCCCGAGTATTAACCAGATTGCCGAGTGTTTTGATGTTCTTTCTCTTTTGTATCATAGTCAAACATAAAAACACGTTCCTTGTTGTCACAATATGAAGCCCCGGGAAAGAAGTAACCAATGAACGAGCATCTAAATATGAAATTTCTGTAGCTTTCCTTTATCTTCCGTCACAATAAGTAAACCCCAGCAAAAATTAGCCAATCAATGGGCATGCTCTGGAGTGCGGGTAACTAATACCTGCACTCCAGTTAACGCACTGTGCATGTATATGTATACGACCTAACTCTGACACAATTTCAACAGAAAGGTCCCCAAACTATGATACAAGATTTAGAATGATTTGATGTTTTACTTTGTACATAGCTTGTCTTCTTGTACCTTTTTGAATGATCATAAACTTGTTAAATAAAATAATTGTTTTATGAAGCTTCGCTGTACGTTTTTTCTTGTGCTTGACTTACTTTGTTATACTGTGTACAACAGAAGACAAAACTAGTATAATGCTAATGAAAATTAAATTCAACGTAGATAAATATATTGCAACATGTGTTTTCATTCCCTGAGACTGATTCATAAAATAAAATATTAGGTTGTATATACATTATATTTGTACTTAATACATAGTACATAATATTAAAATGATAATCTAGTTGATTAAACAGTGTTGTTCTATTTTTCAAACATTCGATCTAATTATGGCAAAACTATGAATTTATGCCATAAAATGAAACCAAACGGCTTAATAAGCCTGCATGTATAAGCCAGATTATGTTTAGTTAATAACGCTATCATTATTGCACTGGGCTACAAACGATAAATGTTAAAAGTGTAAAAGAAAACGACAGCATGTATAAGTGTCATTCCCCTTCAGTTTAATATATACTAATTTATTTATATCGACTGTGTTGGAAGCTCTTGAACCAACCAGTACTTCTTACAATGAGTGTCAAGTTTCTTGCTCAAGGGCAAATTGGCTTGACCCTGACAGGACCTGAGTCCATGTGGCCAGCAATCCTGAAAGTACTTGTCTTAGGCGTTAACAGATCGACCACGCCGTCACCCTTCCGTTTTGAAAGTACTTTCATTATAAACCGGGTTAGTTCAAAACTTATGATGCTGTATTAAAATAAATTTTACTTATACTATTCTCCCCGCCGTTCCTAACCCATTCACCCAATCATTAAACATTAAAGACAACAGACAATGGATAAATGAATGCCTGACTTGGATCTTTGGAATACCATAAATCAAAATGAAATTTAAACTGTGCATGCGACATCCGGAAAGTAAGTACATAGTATGCAGACTGTGCAACATAGCACTCTTCTAGATTTGGCACGTGCGATTTTTCTCACTGTTAATTGTCAAACAACTATCACAATACGTTAAACCTTCCGGGACATAATTTTTTATTTTCAATAAATTTTCTTAAAAATCAATGGTTTAAAAGAACTTTAAATGAACTGTAGATTTTCTTTATATCATATAGTGATACAGATTTGATGTGCTTTAAATTTATGGTTATCCTTGAACAAACAAAGCAAACAAGCGTTTGCCATATAATTTTCATCCGGTTTCGATTTTAAAAGAAGTCATACCATTTAGACTTTTTTTTATCATTTGTTTGAATGTGTGAATTGCAATAGACATCTATTAAGAAAACAGATATCAAATATTTTGATAAATATATTTTCTTAGTTACATAGATGAAATTTACTGAATGACATTGAAGTCACGTTGCCAAGTTTAGGTCCCGTTGGGCTCCTAGCGAAGCAAATTCGGCATGATTAATACACTTAATAAACAATTGCATACTCGAAATTGTTAAACATAAGAAAAGTAGACAAGTTTATCACAAACAGGTGTCAGGTGTTTCGGGTTCGTATCATGTTATCCTATAAAAGCAAATATTACATGACACACTGTTTGTTGAGCCGCAGAAATTTTATCTTGCAAAATAGTAGAACCTATGTATCGAATTATTGACCTACATTAGCAGGTTGTTTTGCATATCGAAATTACGCACACATAAGCGTCAACATGTTTTTGATTTTATCTTAAATACTGTACTACTTTGACTGCATTTAACGATATTATATATGGTTACTTGAGAATATCACCTTGACAAGTTAACCTCTCTACAAACAATTGAAGTAACATAATAATAAGGCGACATATTTAGAGTAAATAATAAACATACAACTTATTTTCAATTTTCAACAATTTCAATGTTCTTCTATACATATATAAATAGAAAACAGAAACAACAATAAACAGCAAAATAATTACGTCAAACACATTTTCATGGAAAGTATAGACATGTAATAAAAAAAGTACGCACATGCACTCATCTTTCAATGTTAACAAACAAACAAACAATAGATCTAGGTCTACATGTATATAAATTTCCATTAAAACATCAGTTTAAAGTTTTCTGTGCTTTAAACTCTATTTTCTATTTAAATAATCATTTGCTTTACGTATAAATTTTGACAATTTATTCAGTATTTTTATGTCAGCTGGAAATGTATTCCATAAACACTTTAAATGTAAATGTTTGTTTCATATTATTTGTCCGTGGCCTGAAGTGAGGCCATGGACAAATAATATGAAACAAACATTCACACACACACACACACACGCACACGCACGCACGCACGCACGCGCGCACACGCGCGCACACGCGCACACACATGTTTCAAATATGTTTTAAATCCGTTTCAAAATTGCATTTTTTTAATCGTGTTTACTTATCACATTATGCACTTGAGTATGCCATGTTAAATTGCTTTCAACACATATCCCAATTATAATATTTTGACTTGATGCATTTCCTATTATGATGTCACTTATAGCAAGTTCGAGATTTCTAGTCCACTTAGTTTTGAATTTTGAACCATATTGCATACACCTAGTTGGGTGCAAAGACATATAATCATTCATACACCATTTGTGGACCAAGTATTTCTTTCATAATACCGAGAATATCAGTGTCGGGTTTTTTAATGTTGAGTCATCGGCGTACATGTCGATGCAAACAGAATCTGAAATAAATATCATTTCATTAATAAGAAATAGCAAGGGCCCTAATGTTGAGCCTTGTGGAACTCCGGATCTTTCAAATTACAAGATTTAACAGTTGTTTTCTATTTGATAAGTGTGATAAAAATAGTTTCAAAAAACTATCATTAAAATGATTAAGTTTTAGTTTATGCAGTAATATTTCATGATCGACAAGATCAAATGCTTTTCGGAGATCATGAAATACGTATTTTCCACTGTCAATTTCTTTTAATCATGTATCAAAGTGTAATGTTGATGAAGTGAGGCATACATGATTTTGACAGAATCTGTTTCATTTATGTGTTATATATTTGTCTTTTCAAAATACGATTGCAGTTTGTTAGCGATATGACGTTTAAATATTTTGAAATGGTCGGTAAAATGGAGATGGGTCAATAATTACCCGAATATTGCTTATTTCCCTTTTTATAAACTGGAGTAACATAAGCATCTTCATTTATTTAGAAATATACTCCTGTATATACTGCTATTTATTACAGATTTTATTACTGGCGTTATATAAACACCACAAGTTTTGAGCTTATCTCATCTAACCCTGTGGATGTTTTAACATCTATTTTTGATATGATTTTTCTTGACTTCCAAAGCGGTGATAAAATTTATGAAACGACATTTTTTCAACTAGATAATGTTATAAAATTGAATAAGTGTCAGTCAGAAATCTTGTCTTTTCTATTATGTTTGAAATGTTGATAAAAGGTCCGTTAAAAGCGTTTACAATTCCGCATCAATATTGTGTCCGTTATCTAAAAGAAGTGTGTTAGGTAAAACATTGCTATGATAATCATCCGTGTTAGAGATATTTTTCGAACTTTTCCAAAGAAAACTTGTACTTTTGTGTTCTTTTATTGCATAATTAAAACAAATTACTTTTACTTTTTGTGTTTCATATAAGATAGCTTATATCTTATAATTTTCAATGTCTTTAATTTTGTGAAAATAATCTCTTTGATAATTTAACTCTCTAATTCCATCTGTGAACCAAACGTGTTGATGTTTTGTTTTCTTTTTTCGATTTGGTACGTGCAGCACTACATTTGGCTTATTATTATTGGCCGGGTTGCACAGGTGCAAACTCGGGTTATAGTATGGTGAATGTCAGGCGGCGGAAAAACTTTCGTAACAGTTTTCTCAGCAACTATTTATCACAGTCTTTTGATATTTGGTATACAGCATCAACATGTAGTACCATACCGTGGGATTCGATTTCAGGTATGTCGCTTGTCCACTTCCGGTTAACCGACCTAGTTAAATTTTCAACATCAATGGTCAATGGTAGAAAAGTAACATCACAGCCTCAAGATATTTGGTATACATATGCAACCCGGCCTTTTCTGTATTTGACCCATTTTTTGGATTAAATATGGAACATGATATCACGAGAAACAAGGGCTGAGATTTTAAAATACAATAAATAACATAGCATTTGAAGTAGCTGAAAAAACATTATAATAGAAAACCCTTATGATCAATAAAAACCTATTAAGTATGGAGGCCATGAAATAAGTTTTTTTATCAGATATAGCAAATTATCTTGACATTGGGCAGATTTATTCCTTTTTCCAATAAAATTAGCCTGTCCCTAATATTTATACGGCCTCAAATGACAAATTTATGATATCTATTACTTTGGACGGCGACAAGAAAGTCGAGTGTATATTTGTTTCCTTTTAGAAACTGATACTTAACGCCTAAAATTTATTTGAAACCGTATTAATCATTTTCTTTTGATTTTCAATTGACTTGTTAAGGACTATACAAATATTGCACTGCGGAAAATAAGTCAATTTCGTTCCTTATTTTCCTGCCACACTTGTTTAATTTGATTTTTTTTCACAAAGTTTAACCATGTTTCCTTAATCAATCAAAACAACCATTAGATTATTATGAATTTCCAAAAGGTAGGCGTTTATGTCCTGATAGATACAGGATTAGCAAATACTGTAAAAAATTAGGTGAAAGCATTTTTACATACGGTAATGAGTAATGGTAAATGTAAGTAGCATGCCATCTTAGGCTTGGCTTTGAACGATGGTTAAAGGGAGGAAACATTCTTTAAAAAGAGAGAAGAAATTTGAAAAAATGTTCAAAGAGTTGTCGTCCTTATTTTGTTACAATGCGCTTAACCTTGTTTTACCCCACTAAAGTGTAGGCCGTGTTTTATGTGTAACTAGAAAGTATTATTTTTGGTTTAAAGTATATTTTTGTTTTTTCATCGTTTATTGCTAGTCGGAAAGGACTCGTGTTCTCTAGAAAATAAATAAAATTATTTTACATTTCTGACTTTAATTTGGAGGACAATTTAATATCAAATCAAATAGCATATCTTTTTAAGCGTTTTGATAACCATATATCAAACAAATGTATGAAAGCTATCTTTACATATGTTTCAGTATGAACATCACTTTGCCGTGCATTGCAAGACAAATCATTTATTTGCGTGTAATGATAAAATAAATATATAACTACGTATTGTAGTCTCTTTAACATTGTTTAATTATAATACAAGTTAACAGTATATGAAATAACAAAACGTAACCTAAATGTAATCTTAACATACGAATATCTAAACAAGGAAGAAAAATAGCTCAACCTTAGTATAGAAGACAGTACACGTTCACGGAATTTGTAAATGAGTATATGTTCTATGTGCAAAATTGAATAAGAGTTAAAATGAATGCATTTCAGGTGCATAAGGATTATGCTGTTTTGTTTTTTCTTTGTTTGTGTTCTGGTAGGTATCATTGCTATCACTATTTGTTAATGCTTTCAAATTATCTTTACATTTGTAATAAATAGTATAATAATTTGGATAATTTCAATTGCAAATAACTGAATCAAATCCACATTAGAAACACAATTAACGTGTTGCATTTCAAAACAATATATCTATTGTGATACAAGTTTAATACACATAATGAAAGCATAACAACGTAATCGTAGAACTGCTTTGCCAAATTCATGTTCGTTGACATATTTATAAGTATAAGTATTTTAGTATAAACATGGCTTCAATTCGTTTATGCATTGATTACTGTTTCATGTCCAGGCATCTACACACAATCAGTTACTTTAACACCAACGGAAGCAGACGTAATAGAGCATGAAAGCATTACTTTAACGTGTTCTTATAAAGGAACAAATCAAGTATCAAATAGTTCGAGATGGAGTTACTCTGCCATTTCGACAAATCCAGTTATTGTATTGATAGAAGGTTCATGCCTGGCGGCTGGGTTTTTAAACAATACGGCGCTATATTCATGGACATGTCATGAAAACAACTCATTTTCGTTAACGATAAAGAAAGTTGAACGTACAAATCATGGTGAAACTTGGAGCTGCAGGCAGAACAACATAGAGAGTAACACAGTTGAAATATTCGTAAAAGGTAAATAAAGTTGTTTACAATGTATTTACCCTTCTCATTTTGCGCACACACTGCTTTCATAATATTTTAAAGAATGAAGGCCAACGTTTCAATTTA